>NW_007728689.1:47268-76522 GCF_000696425.1 Galeopterus variegatus | reverse complement strand
ATCCCTAACTGTTTATTTAGTGGTTGTGAAGGTTGGGTTTTCCTGTATCTCATTTTCTCAGGGAGTTAGAAAGTGATTTCTTGCATGATGCCTACAAAGGAACTCACCTTCTCCCAGGCTGGAGCTGCTCCACCCCACCCTCTCGCTCCTGGGCAAACACTCCCAGAGGGAGCAGCAGGCAGCCCTCTTGGCCCTGAGCCCTTACAACGTCCTCTCCGCCTCCCTGTTCCCTCCAACCCCAGAGACTCCCCTGCCCTCTTGTGTGTCCTGCATGTTAAACACCAAAAGCTTTCTGATGAGGCGTCTGCCACAGGGGAGGCAGATAACCTGCATCTGGAAGCCATCAGCAGCTTCCCTTCGATATGCCAGTAAAAGAAAACCCCTGCATTTGTTACAGGGAAAACTGACAAGTCAAAGCAGTTAAAAAGAAAAAAAAAAAAAAAGCCTCCTTTAAGATATTTCAAATTGAAATTGAGGCTGTGGAGGAAGAGACTGGTGGGCAGAAGAGCTTGCTCAGCCAAGACAGCCCTTCTTCTGTGCTCTTCTCCCAAAACGTGCTGAACCCATGGGCACAGCTGTTTGAGGAGAAAATTCAGAAGGCACACTCCTCCTGAGCAAATACTGGCAGCCAGGTAGGAGATAAATCAAGGTTATCTGGCAAGTTCAACAACGTAGTGATGGAACAGTTCTGCCTCTTGACTGTGCTGATGGCTGCAGGAATCTCCATGTGAGAAAACTGCATAGAACCTCCGCCTCCGCCCCAACACACAAATGAGTACACGTGAAACTGAAGTATGAAGTCTATGGTCTGTGGACTGTACCACTGTCAGTTATCTGGTGCTGATATCGTAGTATAGTTACGTAAGATGTTACCATTGGGGGAAACTGGTACACAGACTGTCTACTATTGTTTGAAACTTTCTGTGAATCAATAATTATTTCAGAATAAAAAGTAAAAAACAAACAAAAACCACCTAGTGCAGTGGAAGTATATCTGGCTATGTCTCCCCAAGGCCCTGGGACACAAGTCCTAATGCTCTCATAGGAGATGATGATTCTATTAAGAACAGTGAGCTTTTCATCATTATCATCCTCACTGTCATTATCAAGGCTCCAATTTATTGAACACTTACTGTGTACAAGGCACTAAGGTTTTTTTTTTTAACCATTTCCCCAGTTGCACACAACCCCCCCCCCCTCCCGCCACCCGAACTATCACCCCTATCTTACAGAAGATGATAATGATGTTGGGAAAAGCAGACCTGTGCCAAAGCCACAGAACTACCACTGTGGGGCCAGGCTCTGACCCAGGTCTGGGGCTCCAATGCTCATACTTGGGAATGAATAACCAGGGAAGAACAGGGCTCTGGGAAGCTGGTGTGGCATCCGACACATGTTCTCTGGAAGCCACTCAATCTCATTTCTGAAAGGTGCCTGGACCCCTCTCCTGTCCCATACCTCACCCACTCCACCCTCTGGCCGGAGAGCCTGAGTTAGTCACATCTGCAGCAAAGCAACAAAAACAGCACTTACAGGTTCTTCACATCGGTGATGCCGCGGAATGCCTTCCTGGGGATCCCCTGGATCTGGTTTTCGCTCAGATCTCTAAACAAGAACAGAAGAGGCACACCACGTTAAAGACCAAGACCCGGCTTTATCTGCCTCTCATTATGATAACAAAAACCCTCTGCAGTCAGACCGTTTGGGGGACTGTTTAGTCTCAGGCCCCAGGCTGCTGCAAGCATTCACATTGTTCCTCAAGTGATGGCCTTTGCTGAAATGGTTACCAGGCAGGGAGCAGCTCGCCGCCAGGGCGGGCTCTGTGGGTGGTCTTGCACCTCCAGGCCATGAGCCAAGTCGCTGGGTTATTTGTTGCACACACTACACCCAACTCTCTGTTTTGCCACCTCCGGGAGACGACCCCTTGCCCCCCTCCCTCATGGTGTCCCTCCCCCAGTGCAGGGTCAACACCATTCAATCTCCCATCTCTCAAGGCTATGCTTTGCTTCTTAGGATGCTCTGCTTTTGTCATCTGGGATTGGAACAGAGCCTGGCCATTCTGATTTTCTGATGCGGGATGACTACTTCAGCTTATTCTAGAGTCCCAGAGACCCCTGGAGGTTCCCTTGATCTTCTTAGTGACAGGCATGATACTTTCAAATTTCATTTCCACAAACCCATCTAAAATCGGGGTCCCACTGGCACCTCATCTAGCATTGAGTGGCACTAGCACATTGCTTTGAGGGAGGTAAGGGATAGAGTGTCAGGTCCCCCAGCTGGCTCAAACCCAAGTCTTATCCTAGCATTTAAGCATCCCCCAAACCTCAATTTCCTTTCCTAAAAACGACGTGGGCTTTTTTGTTTTGTTTTCTGGTTTTAGTTTTTGCTAGACCAAACACACGTACTTGTTTCTATTCAGTCCTCAAGTCTGCTTGGATCTCAGTGGGTAATCAATTTGGAAAGACCCATCAGGCCTGCAAAGTAGCCCTGAAACACACTCATGCCCTGCCACCACCTAGTTCTGCACAGACACGGGCTGCAGAAGCATCTCCGAGGAGGATGGCCTGGCCTGGGGGGCTGGGGGACGCAGAGATAGGGGCTAAGGGCACAGTCATTCTTAAAAGAACACCCAGAAAAACCCTCATATATTAAGGTAAAGAAATTTCCTACTCAGACATAACCACTGCTACCAATTAGGAGTAATATATATATATATAGGTTTCACCAATATGATCTCATAATATACAGTCTGTTATAACCTATTTTTTTGCCTACTATATTGAGAACATCTGTCCAAGTCATTAACAGTACAACAATGCCAACATTTTTAATGGCTGTATATCATCCAATTGTACGACGGCTATATGATCCCAAATTGTTGGGTGGGCATTTATTTATTTATTTGCCATTTGAAGAAATGCAAGGATGAATTTCCCTGCCCATACATTTTGGGGACCCTTGTCCAGTTGTTTCCTTGGTACAAGGTCTTATAAGGTGAACTTGCTGGTCACAGGGTAAATGTACTTGCTGAGTAGTCCTACAGACAGATTGTACTCTCTGATGGACACTCCCATGCTGATTTTCCAAGGACACTTAATCAAAAGCTCTAGATGATTTCAAAAATATTTGGAACGAGAGGTCAGACAACCATCCTCCCCTAAATCCTGGGCCGTCTAAGTGAACATCTTGCAAGGCAGCAGGAGGGAAAATAGAAAGCAGAAGAGAGGAGTCCACTTTTCTGCTCTCACCTGCTGAGATAAACCACTTTGGGATTGTCTGGGGGCCACTCTGAGGCCCCAAAGCAAGGCACAGAGTCGGGTTAGGGGACAGGTGTGAGTACTAGTGGCGTCTGGGGCTGTATCTCAGATCCAGTGTCCACTGTCTGCAGCTGATGTAAGTACATTTAGATGCACAATGAGCCCCATCCCAGGCTCCCCTGATTCAATGAGCAGGGCTCCAGCCTGGAGTCGGGCGCTGAACAAAGCCCACAATGACAGCAGAGGTCAGGCAGTGTCACCAAGGCCACTCGGCTGCTCTCCATCAGCCTCTGGAGAAGGGGGCCCTGTCCTGTCATCCGACTAATGCAATTTCCACCAGGCATCTGGGTTGCACCGAGGCTCTGCTAGCCACAAAAGGCCCAGTTTTTTCTGCCAAGTGAAGGCTGGTCTTCAGGCCACCAAGCCCTTGCCCACTACCCTCCCAGGCTTGGCTGCTGGCCACTCGGGGAGGATGAGCTCCTGCCACAGTTCTGGCAAATGGCTGATGATCAAAACTGGGGGCAGGGGTAGCAAACATGAGAGAGGCTTAGAACTGTCAGCTTTAACCGTGGCTGGAAGCTGCAGAAGGAACATATTCCAGCAATGTATTAACCTTGTTTGAATAGAAGGTATCCCAAAACATACTGGAAGGAACGGTAATCAAACAAAGGTTCTCGTTTGTGACACAGTGGGATGAAGAGAGGAGAGCAATATATAAGCAACAAAATTCTGGCGGTGTCACAGAGGCAAAATTCTGTGCTTGGGTGGGGCAGCCACTTCTGTCTCTGTTCACTCTTTTCCTGCTGTAGATATATGTATCCAGCCTTTCTCCTACTTTAAGGAGCCCAGTGTAAAGCACAGCTTTCTTTCCACCTCCCTGTCTTTGCTTTTCTCATGCTCCAACTGAGCAAAACAGTAGATTGTAGGGAATTTATCTGTTCCCCATGACAATCTGCTTGTAAATTTTATTAATTTTATTTTCCATTGAGCTTCTCTTTTTCCAGCTAACAATACCGCTGCCATCCATCTGCAGGATTGTATATTGATTTCATAAATACCTCCAGTGGGCTGACAAACTGACAGTTTTAATGGTGTTACTGATGGGGCGTGGAGGAGGGTTCAGGGCTGGGTGCTTCATTTTCGGTAACTGTCCCTTCACAATTATCTCGGGGCCTTTGTGAGGGTTACTAATAGTGTGTTTATCTCAGCGTGATGCCAGAGCATGGAGCTATTGTTAAGTACTATCCTTGAGAGAGACAAGAGCCACCATTTTCCACTGACACTTAAATAAAAATAACAAAAGCTATTGGTAATGCCCGAGAGCCTAATTCTGGCCAATTTCTTGTTGGAGTTTTAGTGTCTCACCCTTCAGGAGGGAATCAGTTCAGGGTGAGGAGGGTAGAAATGCTCAGAAGTAACCAAGAAAGAATTTTTTTTTTAACATTAAAAGAAAAGTACTAGGTTGGAGTAGGGGGAGAGGGTAGGAGTTGTGCTTTGTTTTCTGGGGGAATAAAGGATGACGGCTGGTGGAAAAGGCTGTCTTGGTTGGGAAGTGGGGCTAGGGATCAAGATGCCTTTTTAAATAATGAGGGCTCAAAGAAAAAGAGAACCGCATTAGCTAAAGTGCATTTTCCAGCTTCCGGAAAATGATTAACCGTCTGATTATTCCATCCAAAAACACAAGACCAAAGAGGACTTATTAAGGAGACAGTAAGTCAAATAGGAGTTGGCAAGAACCAATATATCCCCTTTCCAGCCAACCCTTCCCCCCTTTTTAATTTACTAAAATGCTTTGGACACAGATTAACTTTCTTCGTGAATTTATTATTGCTTCATCTACCTTGAAACGGGAACTGCAGACACTTTGATAAATGGATTGAAAGGTTGTCTAGTTCCAGTGGAGCTTTTGAAATGCTTCCTGGGGCTCTCCCTGTAATGTCAGGCAGGCTTTGTTCTCAGACGAACAGTGAATGACAGTCCTCACTTTCCCCCCTACCCCTGCAAGACAAGGAGCAGGAAAATGTTCTCCTCTCGGCTCTGGTGGAGACGATGCACTTGTCGTGGTCACATTCATGCTACCATGAAGTCCTGTCTGTTAAATAGTAGTTTGTGGGGGGATCTGTTTTTACATGCCAATCCAAAATTATTCCAAAAAGCTACAAAATGGGACTTGGAAGCTCCCCTAAACTTAAGGACTTCTTGTTTCTGAAGTGGATGGAGCTACTTATGAGCTAGGTGGTCATGCAAGTTACTAAAATGCTCTGTGCCTCAGTTTCCCCATCTTTACAGTGGGGAAACTGTATCTCATTAACTACCTCATTGGTTAATTGTGAGATTAAAATGAGTTGTTACATGTGAAGCACTTCACACAGCATCTGGAACACCATAAGCATTCAGTGAATGGCTGTATTTACTTCTTGACATTTCCCCCCATTTAGTCCTGGATTTACATTGCTGAAATGTCCTTTATCAACACTCCCTGGTCAAATGTTTTACTCTGCAAAGAATAAAACACATAAATGTTACTAGTGCTCTTTCCATAAAATCTGAGGGAAGGACTAAAGTTTCCCTCGTCTATCATCTAGACCGGAGGATCCACATTTGATTCTAGATTCTTTTGGATGAAACAGGAGAGCCGGATTCAGAAAAAAGCTCTGTCTTATGTTGGGTTCTCTCAGAGGCAGATACTGAGCCAAAGACTCAGGGGTTAAGTGATTGATTAAGGAAATGCTCCCAGAAGAGACCAGTAAGGGATGCAAGCAGGATAGAGAAGGGGAATAAAGTAGAATCAGGTCAAGTCTCGGCCTTAGTCCAATTCCATGGGGGGCTCCTGTTTCTAAGCAGGGGAGCTGGCTCTTTGTAGCCCTGCATCAGTCTTTGGGTAGAAACCACTCATAAGAAATGCAAATTCCCAGGCCATGCCTGCCTTCCATTACTCTGGGTGAGGTGATTCTAGCAGAACAAGGACAGATTGCTGAAGAGGTTGCCAACTATGAGACTTTAGCAGTAAAGTCCAAAGAAACAGGAGATGGGCACCAGTACCAGTAAAGGGGACCCAAGGAGATCCAACCCAAAGCATTCGTAAGAGAGCTTCTAGAACAGTTCTGCTGAATCAGGAAGTCCTCAGCAGATTAAAACATCACTCTCGAAAGATAGCATAGCCAGGACCAAGGATCAAGAAGCCACACAGGAAGCTAATTGACTGAAGAAACAGAACAACACAGTCTTGTATCCAACGAGGTTTATACTTTGTCTGCCTCCCCAAACCCCTCTTCTGAGACCAATCATGGTGCCTTTTCAGTAACATTAAGAAAAAAAAAATCCATCAACTCTTGATTAGTCAAACTAAAATAGGGGATGATCTAGAAACCATTTATATTTGGAAGTATATTGTATTTGGGATCAGGGTGGTAGATTATCACTCTGATTCTCCTTGGCCTGAGTATATATATTAAAATTACACTTTCATGTTCTCTGCCTAGTAGGAGGAAATCTGCACAATTCATTGGTGCATTTGGTATCAATCAATACTCATTTAGGGATTTAAAAATTTCTGACGGATAATCCACAAACTGAGAGTTTTTTGTACTCTCAATACTACCATCCTATAAAAAGCTAAACCCTTTTCCCCTCACCCCCCAAACCCAATTCCTAATATATAGTAACCCTGTGACTCATCACTCTGCTCCAGGAGCTAAAGGGAAAGTTATTGTTTTGCTCACCTTATTTTATACAGCAGGAGGGACAGACATGAAGGAAAAATTGTTCCTTGGGGATTTTACAATGTGGACTTCAGGGAGGATTTATCTTAATAGGTACATCTCTTCTGCAGGCAATTTATCTTAATAAGCAAGATTATATGTTTGCAGTTGGGTCACTGTCAAAATCAAATGAGCACCAAGCATATGTCCCACCTAAGAAGCCCTGGCACCTCCAGCTGGGTGTCTCATCAATGGCAACCTTTGTCCAAGGGAGATTAGCATGGAGTAACTGAATCATCTCCTGAAAGAATCGCCACCTATCTCAAGGATCCAGAGAATCAAAGTATCAATGGGGGACAAAAAATTATGTCCCAGCTAAGAAGCCCTGGCACCTCCAGCTGGGTGTCTCGTCAATGGCAACCTTTGTCCAAGGGAGATTAGCATGGAGTAACTGAATCATCTCGTGAAAGAATCGCCACCTATCTCAAGGATCCAGAGAATCAAAGTATCAATGGGGGACAAAAAAGCCCCAATTATTTCCCACTGCTCAGGTTGTTTCTGAATATTTCACCATAGCAGGAGTTTGCATTGCTTTCTTTCTTGATGTTAAAAAACTACTGAATGAAAGACAGCAATAAGAGTTCCTTCTGTTCTGCCTTCTCTGACAGCTCAATAGAAAAGTCCTAGCTCGGGGGCCGGCCCGGTGGCGCACTGCTACGGTGTGCCGCTTGGGAAGTGTGGCTGCGCTCCCGCCGAGGGTTCGGATCCCATGTACAGACTGGCCGCTCACTGGCTGAGCGAGGTGCGGGCGCAACACCGAGGGTTGCGATCCCGTTGCCGGTCCCGTTCCGGTACAGGCGTGACACTGAGGGTTGCGATCCGTTGCCGGTCACGAAAAAAGACAAAAAGGAAAAATACCATTCAGATGTTTAATATTAGCAGATTGAGTGTCAGCTCAGATTCTTAATTTTCCTCAACAAAAATGAGTTGAGCGCCTACTATTTGTACACTATGTCAGGGGTTAAGATACAGAAGTGAACAGAACCAAGTTTCTGTCCTCTCGGAGCTTACATTCTTGTTTACCCCAGATACAAAGAAATAGATCCCTTTACATATACAACTTTAAAATAAACACCTAGTTATCCTAAAAAGTAAGAGCAGCAGTTTTTCTGTTTCAACAAGAAGAAAGCCTATACGTAAACTCACACTGCGGATTGCTCCCAACCACTGAGCTAAAGATATTATAATTGTTTTACTCAGAGTCCAAAATTTTTTCACTTTTTAGGCAGGAAAACAAAAAAGATGTCAATCTGAATCATTAGGACTTGCAGGAATGTAGGCTTGTTTCATTGGGTACTTTGGTTTTGTCTTTCAAAATGGACAGTTTGAGAAAAATCAGGACAGTATGATGATGTTATTAAGAGTTGGCATGGGACAGGGCATTCGTTCTCACAGTAGGGTTCACGGTCCATCTGATCAAAATTTACTGATGATGCTTCAAAAAATACAGGTTCCTGTTAATTTTTAAAACGAGAATGGTATTGTGGTTATGTTTCCTTTCATTTATGTCTTAATTCTTTGAAATAATTAAGGCTGAAATGATGTTTAGGTTTTGCTTCAAAATAATACAGAAGAGATGGAAGTGGGAAGAGATATAGATGAAACAAGATTAATCTATGTGATACTTACTAGAGCTAGGTCATGAGCTCAAAGGAAGTTCATTTACCATCTGTGCTTTACTTTTAAATATGTGTGGAATTTTCCATAATAAAAATTTGTGCAGATTCCTGGGACCCATTCCTGACCTATTGAACCAGAAACCCTGAGAATGGGCTCAGAGTCTAAATTTTGAACAAGTTTGAGGACCATGGGCAGAAAGATTAGTGCATCAGATTAGGTGTTAAGTTCATATCCCATTTCTGCTATTTAACATGCCAAGTATCTTCAAGAGCATCAGTTCAATTTTCTGGGCCTCAACTTGTACTTATATAAAATTGGGATAGGCATCACAGATAATGGACAAGCAAGTGCTTTCTAAACCCCAATGCAGTGCAGGTATATAAATGCAAATTACTATCTCTATTTTACTAGCATGAAGTTAACAAATATAGAATCCTACCACCTTAAATGTTTAAGTCTGATTTTAGGTAAAATCTTGGATCCAAGATGCAAAGACCTCCTGTGTCTCAGGTGTGAGACTGCTGATGCTGGACAAAATGCCTATGGCATAGAGTCCCAGGGGAAGCTTGAGGTGGAAATTGACAACATCTAGTCTGTATTTTAGAAAGCCACTCAGGGTCCAGTTGGGAGGCTGACCTAGAAGGTATAAAAGTCCACGGATGGTTACATCCTCCCCTGGGATCCCAGAGATATGGCAGAAGATAACGAAACACTTTGCCCTTGGACTCTCCCAAACCTGCAGGAAGACTGGTTGCTGGGATTAGGAGGTTCCTGGTAGAGCATCACAGATAGGTGATTCCTTAGGTTTTCTAAGAGGGGGCAATCTGGGAGAGAAATCATGGGAGGGTAGGTGAGGAGCAGGACTGAGCAGCCAGGCTGAGATACTGATCTGGAGCCATGACTGAGGACGAAGGCCTAAGGCTCAAGCACAACGGAGCTAAGATGCTTGTTTCCAGGGAGCTTTCTAACCGAAAGGAAATAAGAAGGGGGCTGTTAGGCTGCAGGGTGATACAAAAGGCTGCCAGTGGAGTTAGAGTTAATGGTTCACTCTATGATTAGTTAACAATGTGGGGACCCCTTTTGTCTCTTTATGGGTAGATGTTCTAAAGATTGCAAACCCAAATGCTGCAGGGTTACGCAAGTAAAGGGAATGAGTAAGTCAGGCTGAGTGTGGGCAATGGAAGCAATTGGGAGGTGAGCTGGGGGAATGCAGGGCCTGTCTAAATTAATTTCCCAAAAATCAAAACCAAATAGCTCTCTGCACTGGCCAACAGGACACTTCAGTTCTGGGTTGATTTTGACCTGCAGGCTCAGGTTTGGAACCTGCGAGGTCACAGAGGCTGTCACCCCTCCAGGGGGGATCTGTTAATTCTAGAACAGCACTGCCCTACAGAAATAACATGAGCCACAGATACAATTAAAAATTTTCCATTAGCCATATTAAGAACAGTAAAAAAAAAAGTTGAAATTAATTTTAATAAAGTATTGTATTTAACCCACTATATCCAAAATATTACCATTTCAACATGTAACCAATATAAAAATAGATTAATAAGATGTGTTACATTCTTTTTTTTTTCATATCAAATTTTGGAAATCTGATGTGTATTATACACACATCTCAATTTGGACTAGCCACATTCCAAGCGCTCAATACCCACACATGGCTACTACCTACTGTTTACTGGACAGTGTGGTTCTAGAATTAGAACTGAGAGGTGGGAGCTAGATGCTGTAGGTACGTGGACTCTCATCAACAAGAGAAGGAAAAAGTCTTTAGATGTTGGAGCCAATCTAAAGGAGCCCAATGCAGGACGGCTTGTGGGGTTTGGGAATACCAACAGGAAATGTGGAGGGGAGCCAGTCAAGGTTGAAACTCCTATATCCAGACAAGCAAGCCATGGCTTGAAATATTCCAGTCATTCAGCTATCCCTCCTCTGAGCAGAGAATGTCCTTCCAGCCAGAGGATTTAATCTGAGTTTTTCTAAACTACCACCCTTTCAGGGCTGGCTGGGTTAACCAATGCTTCCAGTCCAAACAGAAGCTTTCTTCATTTAAATATCATATGCAACTCCAACTAAGGCTCTTTGTATTCTCAAAACAGCATTATAATTGACTGATCATCTCCAGCAAATGGTGCAGAAGCTGAGCTTCTCAATAGCTCACTAATCCCTGGGATTATCACAATTTAGCGACAAGGCAGTGACATTAGATGGGATTGGGGAGTGCTCATTATCAGCCCAATTATGCCTTCTGTTCTGGTCCAGGCTTCCCTGTGTCACTAAGTGGTCCAGGAAACAGGAGGATCCAACCACAGGCATCTGACTCCAGAGTCTATGCATATCTCACCACACAACTGTGATTTTGGGGTCTTCACATTCTGTTCAGAAATCTGATGCTGAAAATTATCTGATTGTAAGATCTAATTATTCACCTGAGATAGTCCCTGCCAATTTTTAGGTCCAATAGGATGTTTTGGTTTAATTTATAAGCCTTGGCTGGGGAGGGCATTCACCTGGTGTTTTGGTTTTATTCTTTGTTTGAAGCTATGTCTGCCCAGTGGAGTTTGGGACAGGGAGCCCATTTCTGTGCAATCCACCCTCCTGTGAGGCTGACATACTCTTACCTGCCCCCTCCGTCCCCCGCGTCCCTCTCCCTTGGCAGCCATCTGAGGCTTTCATCCCTAATTTGATTGTCGTAGCTGACACTGTCAATCTGAAATCCAGTAGCATGTCTAATGCTGGCTGGACAAGAGGAAGGCTGGGGGAGAGGAGGAGGAGGTAAATTCATCTCGAGAAGTAGCTTTATGTAAATCGATCTTTTGGCCCCATAGCTGGAGCCAGGCATTTGCTGATTAATTGGAGAAGTGTCCTTGTTCTCCCATCTTCTTTAGAGAGATGGCCTAAATTGAGCCCTCTCTTCATCACAAAGACATTGCCATGCCAAAAAGCTTTTGCAATTAGGAGATGAAACCTTGTGAGAGAGGGGGAGGTGGCAGGGGGCAGGGGGAGAATTTACGGAATTGTTCTGAAATGAAGTGTGTGTATTTGGCCTGCTTCATGATTAATTAATTGCTGACCTGGGCTTCCTCACTGGCCTCCCAGTCTGTGGCCTGATAGCCTAGGTTCAGAGGCATAATATCCCATAGGTGAAGATCTACTTATGCGATAATTAGCTAAAATTAAAGGGATGGGGAGTATGCCTCTAATATGTTTTTCTTGTGGATTCCAAATTTATACTCTCAGTTACCACTTGGGCCCATTTCTGTTAGTATCAGGAAGGAGGTAGGGGGAAGGGGTGAGTCTGTGATTGATTCCACCTTGTTTTCATGTCCTCTGAACTTTTCCTGAAGAAGCTAAAGCAAAATGGCAAATCCTCCACCAGTGTGGTCCTCTTCACACAGTAACTGACCCTGGGCCGTGTTCAGCTTGGCTTTACCAAAAGGCTAAGAGCAAATTAGCCACCTGGGCACAGGAAGAGGTGAGTTTGATTCTGAAGAGGTTGTTTGTTGCTATACCTACGTGCCTACTGGTCGTCGAGCTTGTAAGGTAATGTAGTCTTTTCTGCTGGCTCCCTCATGAAATTATTAGCTTCATGTGGGCAGGAGCTTTTGCTGAGCAAAATGCATAGCTTAAAATGAGGCATAGCTTAAAAAGTATTTGTTGAATGGATAAAAAAATAAGTGAAAATGATTTTATGCCATTGCCTGATTCATGGAGGATCAAGAATAAATCTCAAGTATGAGGCTCTTTTTTTACTTTTCCAAGTCCAGTTTGTTCCTTTGGCTTCTAAAGAGCTTTTGCCATCTTCCTCTACCCTTCTATCTCTACCTCCCTGGTGGTGTATCAGGCTTGAGAACTAAATGCCATTAGAATAGGCTTGTATTCTGAGGAGCCACAAGAAAGCCTTCAACTGAGAAAGGTTGAGTGAGCTAAGCTGAAGTGGGAAGGTAGGCTAAGTAGACAGATCATCCAGTTTTTCTGAACAGAGTACAAACCTGGCCTGAAAGTGTACAATAGATTTGGAAAATGAATTCAGTCTGGGAAAGGGCTGTGTGTCTGACAACGTTTAATGTCCGAGAACAAGCCCCCCTTTTCTGAATGCTGGCACTAGGATGATATAGATAACGAAACTTCTCTCTATACTAGTCTCTTGTCCTGAAACTAAGATAAGATAGGTAATGAAACTTTGGGTACAGAAAGAGATACTTTTAGCATCAACCTACAGGAGATGTCAGAAGGGGATGACTGGCAGTGAGAAAGTTCTGATTATCTTTGGGATAATCTACACTGCGATCTGACTCCTCCTTGCCAAACTGTGTGAAAGATCTGGATACCCTCATAAAGCCTGAGGATGAGCAGAAAGAAAACTGGGGCTGGGAGTCGAGGGCGGGGAGGTGGGGAGAAGAGAGGAAGTCCAGAGGGCTAAGGGACTGGAGTTTGGGAGATGCTGAAGCCATTTCCTAATTCCTACCCCACTGCAACCTTAAATATCTCACTTGATCATGAGGAAAGGATTGTTTGAACACCGCTCTGGATCCCCGTATGCCTAACTATAAGCCTATTTGCATTGTGGACTGAACAACTCCTCCCTTCTATAAGGGATATAGCATTGTGGTTACTCTTAGGAGCTCAATTGTGTTTTACTGAAGAAATGTGCACATGCTGGGACAGGGTGGGGAGGGACTGAGCCATGGGCTACAGCTGCCCAGAGGCAGGAATTTGGAATGCAGGGCTACAGCTCAAGGAAATGTAGCTTGCACATGCCTGTTCTTCCTTGTAACTTTTCAGAACCCCATTAAACAAGTGAAACCTCAATGGTGAAGGTGAGATGCTATCCTGGGGCCATCTGCCGATAAAATCAATGCAGCTTCAGAAAGGCTCAAAATTATCTTCTTCCGAAGCAGGAAGGCAATTCAGCAAGTGCTGAGCACCCTGCGTTGCAAGACCGGCTCGTCAAAGCCCAGTGTTGGATGAAGCATATAGCACCGTAAGCCATTAAGCTATGTTAATACTATAGAACGACACATCTCATCCTGACCCCCTGCACTATTTACTGTTCCACTTAAAGCAATTACAGTTATTGCTAATAACTCACACCTGTGGATGTCCTGGTATTGATGAAAAGAGAATAGATGCTGTTCTCTTGCTTATTTATGTAAAAATGGATACAGTTCAAAAGATTTATACCAAGTTTGAAGTTAACACTAATATTTAATCCCAGATCTTCTTCTGGCCATTTAGCATGGAAGGTCTAGACAAGGGAGAACCCAGTGAACTGCAAAGATGCAATTAATTAGTGACGAATGTGAGACTGCTGCCACTAGTCTCACGCCAAACACAATAAACTCCTCTGTCCCCGGCAAAGAGGAAAGGATCTCCATGGTAGGAGGCAGGGGGCAGAGAAGAGGGGTAAAGGGGACACTTCTTCTGAAACCCCTCCCTTGTCTCTCTCAGACTGGTCACCGACTACAGCCTGATCCCTACATTTCCTGGTAACTCAACTCTTTTCCTTTCATGCCTGACTCCAGAAGTCCTGCATATGGCCAAGACCCCAGGAGTAGTAGTGAAAGGATGGTTCAGGAGCCTGGAAGACCTCGGTGTGAACTCCAGCTTTGCCACTTGCTAGGTGTGTGACTTTGTGTGAGTAGATTACCCTGTCCAAGCCTCAGTTTCCTCATCTGTAAAATGGGGACCATGAAAATACTTACATCAAGAATTATTATGAAATAGATAATGAATTTAGAGCTCGTTGCATATTACCTGGCGTGTAATAAGCACTTAATTAATACTAATGATTATTAGCATTTGCATCTGTTCAAGTCGGTATTCAAACACTATGAGTAGAAGACAAGAAAATCTCTGACTCCTTGCCCCGGGGAATATTACATAGGAACTCTAAAACTGTAAGCAGGAACTTTAGGTCAAGTTTAACATGAAAGAAAGCAGTCATTGGGTTGCACTCAGCCTGTTGTGCCTCAAGCTTCCTTGGGTACTGCAGGGAGACTCTAGCCCATGGAATCTACCACCAACTTGCAAGGGTGGAGAGGGTGTGTGGCAAAGATGGGAATACAGGTTAAAGCTGTAACCTATAAACCCCTGCAAACCCCCTGGGAAGCTGGCTGGGAAATGGTTGTGGAGCAGTTGTTGTGCAAGGGAGAAGTGGGCAGGAGCCTCCCTCAAAGAGGAGGGGAAAGAAGGGGAGCCCAGGAGGACACCTGGGAGGACAGCTCTAAGTTCACCCCCCAGGCAGGGTTGAGACCTGGAAACGGCCTCGACCTGAACACGGATCTGGGCTGAGAGCAGAATGTCGGTCCAGCAGCCTCTGCACAGACTCAGGGCAAGTCAAAGTAGCCTTCCAAAGGAAGCTGGGGATGTGGGTAAACTCCCAAGGGGTCCAGAGCCATGCAGTCAGCAGTGATAAGAGGACAAGCTGAGTGAGATCAATCGAGGTGGGAAGGCACTATTAAAGCAAATTTTTTGGCTGCCATTACTGTCTTTTGAGAAGATAATCCTCACTACTTTGTTAAAACTGCCTTGGGACTTAGATTTTGATGAAGGGTCATTATTACTAGGGTGACTACAATGTACCTAGGAAGTTAGACACTGTGGGTCAAAGATAAGAAAATGAGAAGACACAGTCTGTAGGAGAGGACAAAGGGAGACAGTGAATATGATGTCACCTCTGCAAATGGACCCAGCCCCTGGAGGCACGATGCAGCAGGCTTCTGTCCTCTTCTCTATTGCCAAACCCAGTGGACAGGCTGCTCCAGGAGCGAGGGGATGGAACCAGAAAGAGTGCTGGTGTGGAGGGCTGAGTCTGTGAATGAGTGGTCTCCTTTAAAGATGGAGATACACAGATAGATGGATATAAAGGTGAGAGAGACATAGGCCGAGAGAAACAGCCAGATGTAGAGGGAGAGAGACTGACACAGGGAGACAGAATAAAACCAGAGACAAAAAAGAGAAAAAAAGTCAGAGACAGAAACACACACACAGAGACAGTCATTTCACAGAAGAGACCATGAAAGGCAGAGATACACAGAGAAAGAGACACAGATGTGAGACAGAGAAAAAGAAGATGGAGACAGGTGTACCCACACACGAAAGAAGAGAGACACAGAAAGAGACTAGTGGAGAGAACAAGAGACAGAAAAAAGCCAAGAGGAAAAGAAGCAGGCAGAAGCCAGGGAGGGTTTGTGAGGCTGACGGACAGAAATTCCCCTCCCAAAGATCTTAGTGTTTGAGTTTTCCCAGGATGAGGGGACCAAGAACAGGAAGGGAGTCCAAGGATCTTCTTTGTAGGCTGCTCTGGGAACAAGGAAGGCCATCCTCCATGTCTGGACCCTGCACTGTGCTCAGGCCTCCATCCCCCAGCCCCACCTTGTCCTCCAAGATAACCCCCCACTCTCATCAGGAGGGGAGCTACCCAGAACAGGGGGGTGTCTGCCAGGGCTCCCCGTAAGCTCCCATCTCCAGCAGCTGGAATCCTTTCTGCCTTCCTCAGCTCCGGAAGCCAGACACTAGGTTTTTGGCAGAGAAAACTTGTGGGTTTCAAACTTTTTACATTACAAAGCGAGTTTTTAAAAGCTCCATAAAATTTCAAGGCACATACTTAATGTTCAAATGGCAGAATATATCGATTCCTGCCCATCCTTTAGTATCTTAAGTTTACCCAGAGGACCGTTTTATTTAATTAACTTGGTGCTTTATTAATATAAATATTCTCCTATTGATCATAAGAGGG
This sequence comes from Galeopterus variegatus, assembly GCF_000696425.1. Lineage (NCBI taxonomy): Eukaryota > Metazoa > Chordata > Mammalia > Dermoptera > Cynocephalidae > Galeopterus > Galeopterus variegatus. The sequence continues at coordinate 60,137 of NW_007728689.1, read as the reverse complement.
CCTGACAGGCACTCAAGCTGCGTATACATCACCTTCCCTCCGAGCAGCGCCACTTACAGGAGTAGTTGGCTGGGGATCAAGGAGAGTGGCAGAAAGTGGTCTCCTGGGATGTCAGGCGCAGATGAATCTATAGCATTTTTATGGAGGGAGACTTTTTTTTTTAAAGATCCAGCTCCTCGCTTCTCTCAAAGCAGAAAGCATATGGAAATGAGATATGAAAATGGTCTTGGCTTACACATATCAATTAAGCATGTCAATACCTTAGTTAAATCGCTCAACGAATGACATTTATACCAATGAATATGTTTTATAGTTATAATAGCTTTTTTGGCCACTGTCCAAAATGTCAAATAAATTGTGAAAAGGGGATTTAAAAAAGACATAATTGACATTCTGAACTGAAGCCGGTTTTTTTTCTTTCTTCCTTCCTTTCTTTCCCCTTCATTCATGCGATTTTGGAGAATGTATATAAAGTAATGGGCCTTATAATGGCTTGGCTTTGTAAGAATCTTTTTATCCTTCAATTCTAATCCTTCTTATTAACTTTTCTAAGTCTCACACCATTGAACCTGCAAATGCCCTCCCTTTCTTTTGGTCCTTGGAGCTTGCTTTTTAATAACCTGCAACTGGAACTCCCTGGTGCACCCATAGAAAGGAAAGTCACAGCCTCTGCCCTGACAAACAAAACCCCAAACAAAACAGGGCATAAGGCTAAAAGGCATTACTTAAGAAGCCTTATTACCATAACATCAAAACATCTGGGTAAAAGTATTCTTAATCTTTTATGCAAAAGCCAGGCTAAAAGCAAATTTTCTTAAACGAAATGACATGGCAAAGAAAGTAAAGATTCTTGCTTCTCTCTTCTTCTTCTACTCTTTCTCTCTGAGCTTTTCTAAATCATTTCTTAATTAGTTTCTGTATATAACCATAGTCTATTTCCCTAAGAATGCAAAGCCAGGAGAAGAACTTCTAGACATGGGACTTAAAAACACAAAAAGTGAAGATGAAATTGTTAAGTGATGCTGGGCATTTGCACTAGCATTGTGGATTTCTCCCGGTAAGTCAGAGACAGAATGAGCAAAGCTGTGAGTGTGGCCACGTAGGTTCAGAGTTGTTATCTAAAGCTGTGATTGCAAAAAAAGAAAATGAAAGAAATGAGTATACAATTTTTTTAGGGCATTTACGCAAAATACATAAGTGTATTTCAAGTCTTTGTTAAATACTCAAGTCCTAAAACCTCAGCCAGACCATTGGGTGGAATATTGCCCAAACATGGGGTGACAGGAGGCAGGAAGTGGGTTCCCCTTGAGTCCCCAGGCTCTGGCCTGTGTTAGTGGCCTCTCACCCTTTCACAGCTAACATCCTCTCCCCCAAGTTCCTGAGGAAGGATGGCTCCACTCAGAGGCCCCCGAGAGAAGCTGGAATCTCCATCCTCGAGGACCCAGGCAGTCTTCCCAGTTTGACTTCCTTTTGTGACATGATCTGGCCAAGATTAGGAGAAAGGACCAAACACCCCAGTCGTTATTGGATCCTATTCAAAATGAAGCAGCTTTGCTCACAACCCATGATGTTCAACAAATTTTCAAGCTAAAAGATACAACCTTCTTGGTTTACAGATGGGAAAACCGAGGCCCCAGAAGTGAAAGGACTTGCCTCAAGTCACACAGCCTGGAACAACAACACAGGCCCCGACTCTATGTGGAAGGCACCTATCCTCTCCACATATTGCTTAAGTTTTATATAAAGAAGGCAGGACACCTGGGAGGTCTGGGTCTAGCAGCTGTCATTTCTCTGGCAGCCAGGGTGCACCTGGCTGATCTGGTTTACCAGCTTTAGCCTCCCTCTTAGGCTGCCTCTTTGCAATATGCCCTGCACTGTGTGAATAAACAGCCCTCCTAATGTCCTGCCTGCATTTAAAATGGATACTCTTTCTAGATCCAGCCACCCTTCCATTCATCCATCCAACATGCATTTATTGAACACTTACTCTATGCCAGGTGTGGCATTAGTCACAGAGGACAGGTGGTGAACATTGTATCTTTTTGTTCTTGGAGCTTATAGAATTGTAGGAAAGACAGACATAAGCAGATATTTGTACAGATGAGCATTTATTGTTTTAAGTGCTAAAAAGAAGTACAAGATGCTCGCACGAAGGGAGCATGTACAATAGGAGAGCTCAATCCATGCTAGGCAGCCAGAAGTGAAGCTCAAATGGAGACATGAAGGAGGAACAGGAATTATGTGAGGCAAGAGTGTGTGTTACTGGGAGGACGGTGCAGTCGTTCTCAAAGTATGGTCTCTGGACCAGCAGTATTAGTATCATCAGGGAACTTGTTAGAAATGGATATGCTCAGATCGTATCCCAGATGTACTAAAATAGATGCTCTGGGGGTGGGGAATAGCCACCCGTGTTTTAAATAAACCCTCCGAGCAATGTTGTGCATACCAACGTCGAGAACCACTGGCATAAGGCATGCTGGGCAGAGGGGAGAGTGTGGTGAGGACTCTGAGGTGCAGGAGCGAGTGGCATCTGTGCCTTTGAGGAGCAGACCAAGGCAAGTGTGGTTAGCAGGGGGCATGGGGAGCTGAGAGCAGGGGAGTGGCTGAGGTGGGGCTGGTTGGGAAGACAGGAGGTGATGGACGGATGGGGTCTTGTTTGGATATGATTCGAGGACAAGGAACAACTATGGAAGTGTTTTAAACAGGGGAGAGCACAATTCTTCACTGAACGCCAATGAGAATCTCTAAACCAGCATCACTAAAGAGCAGACCAACAGGCACAGGTTGTATATTTGATTTGAAAAGCCAATTAAAAAATAACTGATGTTTCAACTAATTCTCAGTTACATGGAAATATTCACTTCAAAAACCACAGACCGTCACTCTCGCAGCAGACCAACAGGCACAGGTCGTATATTTGATTTGAAAAGCCAATTAAAAAATAACTGATATTTCAACTAATTCTCAGTTACATGGAAATATTCACTTCAAAAACCACAGACCGTCACTCTCGCACCATACGCCCCTTCCTCACTCAGTGCTTGGCAGTGAGGAATAAACCCTGAGTCTCTACACACAGGCAGATGAACAAAGAATTCAAAAGCAGCCGGGCTGCCTGGGGGAGTGAACCTGGTGCCCGGGAAGCCTAAAGTTCCTGCATCAGCATGTTTTGCCTGGCAGGGCTTTACTTCTTTTGTCATTTTCTGATGAGTTATAAACCCATCGGCACCTCAGCATTTTGTTAGAGGAGGGAGCTGGGTCCCATTCTCCAGATCTGAGGGCTGAGGTTTTTGCCACATAATTTCAAGGTCACAGAAAGCCAGGGCAGGCCCCCTAAATCACTTGTTCTTTGTTCTAGCTGCCCAGGCAAAAGGAGAGAACTTGTGGGGCAAGGAATGAATGATGTGGGAGTAGCAGGGTCTTGGGGAGCGGTCCCTCTGCTGAGCGTGGATGGCTGGAGCATGTGCCCGTTCTCGAGGTCCCCGCCCATTCTGTTCCTCTCTTCTCCTCTCTGTCGTTGCCCCTGACCCCAACTCTATTATCCACCCCTCTCTACTCTGCATAAACATAGGAGAATCATGCTGGTTCCCTCCAGCATCCAGCTCAGTGGTTTTTAAACTATCACACAAATGCAGATCTGTTGTATCTGAGTGTTTCCATAGAACACAGCTTCTCTGATTGAAATGGGGATACCAGGTGGGGTGATAGGGAAGCCTGGCTTGGTTGAACCACCAATAACCTGGGGCAGTTTGACACATTTTGAACATGACCAACTCCTTCAATTTATTAACAAGGGAGTCGAGGCACAGAGGTAAGAGCCTTGTCTGAGGCACTCAGCAAAGTGGGAACTGAAGCGACGGTCCTTGCATCCCTACGGTCCTTGCATCCCTACATCTAGCGCTCTACTCACTCTCACTAGGTTTCCAGAAGCACAGAAATAAATGTGTATGGTAGGGAGGCTGCACTCAAGGAGGACTCAATGTTGTGCTTTATCTGCACTTGCTACGGTAACTGGCTTGGGGGTTACACATTCTGGATCAGAAAGACACATTTTATCTCCTGCCTGCTAAGTTTGCTTGGGTAAAAGGGGACTAGTGAGAAACAAAACCCTAACTAGCCTAATTGTCACGCCTGATAATCAGTATTGGGGTATTCACAGTAGCAAATCAGAGCTCCCATCAGAGAGGAAGTTACAAAACCAGTGGACCAGACCACTGGTTTCTGGGGGTGGGCAGTTCCTCTGTGTCATAGTGGGTGCCCTGGGCTGGCACATATATTCTGGATAGTCCTGGGGTTCCTAAATGTTACAATCTCACAGCCTTCTTTAAAAAGATGAGCATTTCCAAAGCCTGCTCCCTGATAGAGGTGCATTCATAAAGCACCATGAGATATGCAAATCATGGCTTAGGTAGGTCTGCACCCACATTCGGAGAGGTGCATACGAGGAGCACCTACCATGTCCTCATTTCAATTTCAAAAACATTACCAGCTGGGTACTACTGCTCTGATTTTACATCTAAAGACACTACAATTCAAATACAAGGGAACTTGCCCAAAGGCACAGAGCATAGAGGCACTGGGATTGGACACGTCTGTCTGCCTCCAGAACCTTGTCCTCCCCTTGCTGAACCACAACATTTAGTCAGAGGAGCCTGGCTTATTGTACTTGTCCTGCATTCCACCCCTCCCACTATCCATGGGCAAAGAGACGATGTCTAGACTTTTTGACCTTGGAAAGAAGATGATGATGTCTGCCTGGTTTAATACTGCCAATTATTCCAGAGTTACATAGTATTTTATCTCAACACATTTTATGTATTGGGGTCAGGCTAAATCTTTAGCATTACTGAGGTGCTGGGGGTACAACAGCACTTGAAGAGGCAGTCTCTTTTGGGAAGATTTTAACTGATGTCCCATGTTCATGTAGCATAAACTCACGCATCCAAGTTAGTTTCTTCCAAGTAAGCTCTTGGTGGAGGAAGTGAGCGTGAGGAAGCGAGGCACAAAGAGGAAGTGAGAGCTAAAGAAATACGAGGGTCCTTTGAGGGGTCTGCTGGAGCTCCAGAAACAGCAAGCCCTGAACCCTGATGATCGGCAAGTCCTAATTTCCACCCCACATCCCTTAGAGTCTGCAGAAATAGGGTTGGCAGTATGTTTTCTCATAGGGAAAATATTACATTCCCCTCATCACCTTTCCCCTATATTTTAATGTTCAAGAAAGGAAAAAAGAATGAAAAAAACAAATCTTAACACACTATACCATGCTATTATACTTAAAAATATAGAAAGGATTAAAACTGCCAGACCACATTAAAACTAATGACGGGTTTGGAACGACCCTTTATTGCCTTGGTGTTGCCCATTGTCTCTTGCAATGAAGAAACATCACAGGCAATTTATTGGGAGTTGTTCTCAAATGAATTGCCTTTGCTGAGAAGAGCACATTTAGCATTTGGTGATTCATACATGGGAATCATCATTGCTCTGAAAAAGAGTTTAGAATAAGCAAGATTTAGAGCCCAGGGGATAAAGAACCTGAGAGTTTAAGTTTAATTAAAAAAATAAATAGCACACATTCATTATGTGTCTTATAGATTTGGAAGAAAGTGCATCAGAAAAGTTCTGTCTAGATCTCAAATAGTTACAGTGGTTACCTCTACATGGAGGAGTGAGCTTGGGAAAAGAGGGTTTCAGGGGAAACTTCTACATTTTTTTTCAAAATAGAGGAAAAAATGTATGACCAAAAACATGCACTTTGTAACTCTAGATATTTCTGTATTTCAAATCATTTTTATAATAAACTATTCATAGGTTATTTGTGTGTAATTGAAAGGTAAAATTACAGAGAGTGATTGCATGTTGCAGCTCCCTTTATCCTCGGGAACAAGATAGGGAGTTTTTATACATTCTCACCAAGTATCTTCATTCTCTGTGCTCAAGTGGCTGATGGCAGGCTTTCTGTTTTGCCAAGATCTGTGCCTGTGTAGAACCACAGCTGTTGGTCTTAGGGAAAGGAAGATCGTTAGGAAAGGTGCAAATGTACCTACCTCCTCCCCAGTTAAAGGACCTTTCTTTCTTATTTCCTTCAACACCTGTATGCATGCCGAGGTAGCCTTCTTCTTTTGAAAGTTATTTTTCTATCATAAAGTTGTCCTTAACATTTTGTTAACCAGAGGCAAGTTATTCAGCAGTGGTAAAGTATGATCATGTCTATGCCAAGCAAAGGCCAGGAAGGTAGTGTGTGAAAATATGAAGTACCATCAGTAGTGAGTTCTGAGTTTATGGAAAAATAAGTGACTTTTATTTTCTTCTTTTTGATGATTGGTCTTTGTCCAATTTTGCTTCAGTGATTATGTATTATATGTATAATAAAGAAATTTATTATGTCCTTAAAGCAATACACATAATATAAAGACATTTTGGAAAATACAGGAAGATAGAAGAAATTACCCATAATTTTTTCATTCAAAAGAACGACTGTAAAAATTTTCCTTATTTCTTTCAGTCTTTCTTCTATGGATAAATTGTGTGAATGTACTTATATATGCATACATATACACGTGTGTGTGTGTGTATATATATATATAGAGAGAGGGAGGTTTCATTTTATATTCATTTTTCATCTAACATCACATTACAAACGAGTGACTGTACATAGGGGTGGCAAGCAAACTTTTCATTGTATACCCTTTTGAATCTTTTGAATTTTGAATCATTTGAATGTATTGTCTATTTTAAAATAGTTTAAAACATAATCCCATATTGTAGGAAGCATCTTCCATGCTATTGCATTTTGTAGATTCATCTCTTTAAGTGGTTGTATTATATTCCTTACAAACATTCCAGAAGGGACAGTAGCCATGTCTGACGCACAGGAGGAGTGGACAAATCACCCGGGTCCTCCTGACCTTCTCACACCCTTGCCCAATTTCTCCTCCTAATCTGTCCAAATAGCATGCGCTCCACGGCTCAGTCTGCAGAGGACTGAGGGCAGGTTTCCAGCAGAGATGATGTCAGCCTATGGGAATGAATCCTGATGTCAGGAAGGATGAGTGGCGGAGGAGGACGGGAGACGCTGAAGAGCCTGAATTAATAGTGTCTCCAATTCCCAGACCTTTCATGGACTGCACTGCTAAACTGAGAAGTGACACGGTGCTCTGGATTGATTGCTCCTAGGTGGCTCCACGGACTTCATCTTGCTCTTATGACAAGGGACTTTGGAACACCTATAATCAGGGTAACAAAGTGTGCAAGGAAACAGGGCAAAAATCTCTACTAAATAAATAAATAAACGGGATTCTGAAGATCAGCAAACATGGCTTATTACACATCTTCCTCATCCTGCAAAAATATTAAAAAGCAGACTAGATAACAAAGTTTGCTGCAATTCTTCCAACCTTCATTACCCTATATTATATATTAAGAATGATAAAGGTGTTCAACCTCTATTTCAACTGAATGTGTTTCCCACGTAAGACCTACAGAGGAATGGTAGACATTTCTCATGGAGAGGCACACATCTTACAAGCCTGGTGCAAGAGGCTCCTCAAAGACGCTCGTAACACCTACCTATCCCCTACTGTGATTTGAGACTTCCCTTACAGTTGTGAAGATGTCGTGAAACCACATGAGGATACCCATCCAGGATTCTTGCCTTTTCTCTGCAAACCCATATCAGACACACAGACCCCTGTTCTCTGGTCACACATCTACCATGTCTGTGTGGATACGTGAGTCAACAGCAGGTAAGACAACAAGGGCCACTCCCTGAGCTGTTCTCACACAGAAGACCAATATCTTGGGCATAGTCTCACTTCCTGTGGATTCTCCCTTTGCTTACAGCACATGTTGCAAACTGGTGTTTAATTTGGCTTGCATGTTCTTTAAAAAGATAATCTGAGATTGGGGAAGTCACATAAACATCTGGATTTTTAGATTTTAGATTCTCTTAAAAACTACAAATATCCACAATTTAGGCCCTCTCTCCTGTGCCACAAAGCTTGGTGGCAGCTGCCCTCTGTAGAGGTACAGGCAATTTTTATTTTGAGTTCAGCATCATCCGCAGAAGTCCCGGTTGCCTCCTAACACTAAGACCCCTGTGTCCTCTGCCATTTATCATCGAGCTGGCATTGTTGTTTTTCTGATCGTTGAGAAATAATTTTATTATGCCTGCCCATTTCACTCAATTACTTTACCTGAAGACATTTAAGTTGTAATCCCTGGCCTAGAGTTTTGAGAATACGGCCTGAAGATTTACCTAGGCATTATAAAAAGTAAGAGACACAAAAAACAAAACAATGCCTCCTGCTTTTCTCTCCACTGTAACGATTTCCCAAACTCAGCTCCTCCTTGCAGCAAACCTGGGTTTCTGGTCTGGGTATGAGAACATTCTAAGGGGTCAAAGCTCATGATCCACTGAGCTGCGATCTCCAGACGTGTCTACTCAGACTTGGTTCTACTTCCCAATTGTCTCCCCAAAGAAGCCCACCTTCCCATTTGCACGATCTGCTTTACACCCTTCAACAAAATTTATTACATGTGCAGCATTCCTCTTCTTGTTAAATATGTAAAGATAGGCATATAATTTCAGTGCTGAAAGAAGCGCAAAATTATGTGACTGTCAGAACCAAACTATTTGGGCTGAAAAGAAGCTTCTTAAAAGAATTGTTTTCTCCCCTTGATGATGGGTCACATCTAGCTATGCAGTGAAGCCTGTTTACCTACATGATAAGGAAACTGAAGGCTCAATGTAACTTACTCTCTGTTGTCATAGAGCAATTCTCTTTAAGACTAAAATATCTAGGGTCGGCCTGGTGGCACACTCGGTAGAGTGCGGCGCTTGGGAGCGTGGAGGCGCTCCCACTGAGGGTTCGGATCCCATATAGAGACCGGTCCACTCACTGGTTGAGCGCAGTGCGGGCGCGACACCGAAGGTTGCGATCCGTTACCGGTCATGAAAAAAGACAAAAAAAAAGGAAAGAAAAAAAAAAAAAGACTAAAATATCTAAACAGGAAGAATTTTCACGTTAGCTCAGTCCAGCTGTTTAAACAGATATTTTTGCTTATAAACAAACACACTCATTTACTCACCTATGCACATCTGTATGTTTCCACATTTCCACATACACATATTTGGTCATACATCAGTGATGGATTAAACCATCACACAACGCTTGCAAAGATAGTCATTACAAGTGTATGACTATCCATACTTAATCCAAATGACGTCTGCAAAAAGAACCTCTTTTAAAACACAGTTTGGACTTTGTCTCCTTCAGAAGGATATCTGGATCCCTACCTATGAGACCCTGGACATGGGAGATCACCAGGTGCAAAAGCAAGAGCAGAAAAGCCGTGTTGAAAAACAAACAGCTTCTCGATGGTTTGAAGAACGCCATCCTTCTCTCTCTAGCTCTCACTCTCCTCTCAGCCTGCTTCCTCTTGCCTTCTCGTGACAAACAGTGCACGTTAATTAAATACCAAGTGATTATTAAAAACACTTGTGAAAGAATAAATATTATGTATATAACAGGTCTATGTACGTTCGACCACAGTGCATACACTTTAAATAATTTGTGGGGTATTTTAGCTGGAGTAGCTGTCCTATTAGCGTTCTGACTTTTCCTCACAGTCTCCAAATGCTGGTATGACTAGCACACATGGGAGAACAGCTGCATTGTGGATTTAAACTTATTTTCTATGACTTATCATTAGCTCCCAGTGAGTATGCTTTTAATGAAGAGTCTCTGATTAAAAACAGGGTTTTGCAAAATTTAAATTAAATGCTTAGCTAAGGAAATTTTTTCTTCAGACAGTCTCAGCACATGTAAGTCTTGTTCGCATAATGAAAAGACATATGTGCACTCCAGCAATAAGAAGTGGCCATCATTTAACCACCCTCTGGTCATCTTTCTAAATAATCCCAGGCCCTGATTTCGGGGTAAAGGAGGCTTACATTATATGGCATATTAGGCATCAGGATTAGCGGGGAAACCTGGCAGTTTAGAGCACAGCAGATGCAGTTTTAAGCCTGAGCTACATCATGTTTTAGAGAAACCTTTTCCTTGCTGTGTCTAAGCTCTCTTGTCTCGCTTATAAAGAGTCTTGGAGAGTCAACATAACAGTGTTTTAAAACTGCCTGAAACCGAGACAGCATGAATAAATGCTGACTGTGCTGGATTAACTTCAGCCTTCCAAATTGACTTTCACTTGCACAACAATCCGCTACTATTTATGAAGTACTTAGTATGCACCAGTTTTTCACCTTCTCCCCATTTCACAGAAAAGAAAACCAAGCATCCAAGAGGTGAGCGAAGCCTCGTGTCCCACAGCGAGGCAATGGCCGAGTCAAGAGCTAGAACTAGTCCACCTGACTCCAAGTCAGTGTTTCTGCCATCCCCCACACTTCCTCTCTCCCTCTTTCCATTTTTCTCCCTTCCCATACATACCTATAGAGAGCCAGCGAGGTTTAGGTGTGTATTGCAAACCTACTGACACACTGAATGTGCACATACACTTTAATCCTTGTAATGCCTCTGTAATGTATTTTATACATTTTACTAATGAAACTAGGGTTTGCCTGTGGTCTCATAACCAGTGGCCAGGCTGTGTTGCAAAACCCATCTTCTCCCGAAACTGATGTCCTTGACCTCTGCATGGCTCCCCTTAGATGCAGTCGTTGTCATTTCCATTGCTCTCGTCCTGCTCATTCTTTACCCAATCTGTTCTCCCACCTTTGTGCCTATTCAGCCTGGATTCATCTATTACAGTGCATTTGGCTCAGGTATCCCACCCCTACCTGACCAGTCTCCTGATCAGAGATTCTCTTTTGTATTCTGAAGCACTGAGAGTTTAGAAACCACAATCAGCATTTAGTTCCAGACAGCCTGCTACTGTTCTGAGTCATTTTAGGTCTACAGGTCTTCTCTCCCTAACTTGACTGCAAGCTCCTTACTGCTTGCAGGTACGTCCCATTGCACCCAGTTAAGCCATATGCACTTACCTGCAGAGCTCAGTAGATATCCAGGGTAACGCAACTGGCTGCTACTGCTTTGAGGAGCACTATTAATGCCCTCTTACTCAGTGACCAGGAGATAGATTAAAAAAAAATCCACCATTAGTTTTTCCCAATCCAACTGTTTTATTTGAACACTCATTTTTTTGTAAATTTAATATAAAAAAATACATGTTTATGACTCTAAAAAACTCATAAAGATAGATATATAATGAAAAGTAAGTGTTATAACATCAAGATTCAGGGTTTGGATTCCTGTACCAGCCAGCCACAAAAAAAAAAAAAAAAAAAGGAAAGGAAAGCCAATATTTTTCTCCATCACTCTGATCTCTGGGCTCTTCCTTTAAAGATCTTAATATTTTTCTTGTGTATCTTTCCTAAAAAATGTTTATACATATATTGGTACATACACATATTATTTAAAATAAAAAATAAGATATACACTATTCTGTATATTTCCTTTTTTAACTGAACTGTACATCTTTCAGATCTTCCAATATCAGCACAGGTATTTCCACCTAACTATTTAAAATGGCCACATACTATTCCTTTATATTGATGTGCTATAAATATTAATTGGTACCCTACTGAAATTTGCTCCTAGCTTTCTGTGAGGACAATGAACTTCAAGGTGCATACATTTTGGAATTGCTGGGTCAAAGAGGGTATACACACTTACATTTTTGAAAAATATTGCCCAAGGGGTCTCTGTAATGGTTGTACTAATCCTATTTATTTGGAGTAGTCCACACTGACTCTGTAGATCACAGTCCCAAAGGAGGGCCTGGAACTAGAGCTAATATTATGGGCAGCATCAGAATCTGCCAAAGGTTTAAGCAAAATTTAATCATGGTCAAAGAGAAAGGCAGCGGTCACAGCATTAAGCTTTCCTCTGCGTACAGAAAGTGCAGAGCGTACACTAAATGCCTTCCACTAACTGCTGCTGCTGCTACCTGGGCTTTCTGGGAATGTCCCCTTAGTAACTGAGGATGGGAACATTGGTCCTGGGAGGAAAACTGGGTTCTGCCACTCATTTTGCTATTCTACTCAGCCTGTCCCTTCTCTTTGTACTTTAATTTCCTTATTTATGTTGTAGCTGATTGCACTCAGGGTCATGAGCTCAAACACTCACAGGGTCAGGGCAGTGTGTCTGAGTGGGGATAGCTGCCAATACGAAAGCACATGCCCCATTTAAGGATGGAGCCAAAACTCCACTCCAGAGGACTGTGGGGAGTAAAAATGTGGGCCCACTGTTGCTAGAGCTCCCAGTTTTCCATGAGAATCTAGAAATATATATTTTACACAAAATTTCTAGATTTTTTTCTAGATTTTTAAATGCTTTTTAAATTTTTTGAAACTAATTCAAAAAATTTTAAATTCTATTTGATATTTAATACATAAAGATCCACTAGTACATAATACAGAAAAAGAGAAAGCCAAAAATAATGTTCATTTGTCAAAAGGGATATATTTTCTACCAACCCCTTACTCTGAAAGATGATAGTTAAAGGGAAAAAAAATCAAGCTTTTATCTGGTCTATTCTGTAGGAGCTGTATTTCAGGTTAAACAAATAGCCCAGGTTTCTGAGCTTTTCTTTGCATATGATATTCTAACTAATACTTATAAATAGAATGATAGAAAAAATCATTTTACATCCTCCAATTAAATAATTTATTTAGGGAACAGTCATCAATGAATGCTAAAACCATGAAGTTAAAGATTGATTCTCGTGCTGGGGTGGCGCACTGCTACAGTGCGCCGCTTGGGAGCGGGGCGGCGCTCCCGCCGAGGGTTCGGATCCCACATGCAGACCGGTTCCCGCTCACTGGCTGAGCGAGGGGCGGGCGCAGCACC
>NW_007728689.1:42022-46563 GCF_000696425.1 Galeopterus variegatus | reverse complement strand
AAACAAAAAGGAAAAAAAAAAAAAAAAAAAAGATTGATTCTCAGGGGGCCTAAATACTAATCACAGATTATTGCTGGTCGTGAGGATAGAAAAGCAACTTCACAATGCAGGGATCAATCAATCTTAGCATGAGAACAGTGAACCCATTAGTGTCAGGGGCATCCTGATAGGATATCCTCTACAATGCACAGTGTCACTTAGACTATTGTAAAAAAAAAACAACCTGAATCTAAGCGAGCCTTTATCTCAACAACCAATTGATGAAAATATGGGGAATAGAGAAACAAGTTATACTATATCATCAGAAGAACCCAGAAGGTGAAACATGCTTCAGGACAACTGACCTGGTTTCTTCAAGTCAATAACATGGGAAAAAAGGGGAGGAAGATACTGTTCTAGATTAAAAAGAAGATGGTAATGTTTTAGCACCATTCAATGGAAATATAAGCCACAAAAATAAACTGCATATGGAATTTTAAGTTTTCTAGTAGCCACGTTAAAAAAATAAGAAGGAACACATTAAACATATTTAATAATATATTTTATTATACCTAACATATCCAAAATTTTATAATTTCAACATATACTCAATGTAAAATTCTTTTTAAAATTAAAAAAAATGTTGTTTCCATTTTTATGTTTTTGCAATGTAAAATTCTTAACGAGATATTATACTTTTTTTGGGTACTGTCTTTTAAATACAGTGTGTATGTTATACTTAAGGCACATCTTAATTCAGACCGGCCACATTTCAAGTGCTCATTAGCCACATGTGGCCAGAGGCTACTGTATCACATAGCACAGTTCTGGACTGAAAGGGGCATAACAGCTACGTGCAATCTGTAAGCTGTGTTTGTAGTTTAAACAAACCAATGGTTGAAAAACATTTTGGGGACAATTAGGGGACTTGTAATGTGGGTTGGATATTTGGATGATACTCAGGAATTATTACTCATTTGGTTAGGTGTGATAACAGTGTTGTAGTTTTGTAAGAACATGTTTTTACTTTTTAGTGAGGCATAGTGAAATATTTAGGAATAAAGTGTCACCGTGTCTTTAATATACTTCAGCAAAACCACCACCCCACAAAAATAGCAAAATATTCATAATTGTTAAATCCAAGTGATGGGTATACGTGGGATCTTCATTTTAGTGATCTTAAGGCCCCTTCCAGGTGGATAATTTTAGGATGTCAGCTGCATATTCTGCCTCTGGATTTCATTGCTCTAGGAAGGGAGAAGCATGTAGAGCAAGCTTGCACTCCTGCTCGATCAGGGCATGTCCCCTCTCCTCTGGAGGGAAGGTCTGGGAGAACCTAGGCTATGCAGGCTCTCAGCCCTGCGAGACACGCTGCGGCTGAGTCTCAGGGCCCCATGGAGGCAATGTGGAGACAGAGGGGAGGGGCCCTCCAGGCGGCAAGCGCGTCACTTACCGGACTCAGGCAGGATGCGTCCGGCACTGTCCTTCATTAGCGCTAATGGAATTTCAAGGTCAATGACCAGTCATAAACCTCAGCCCTAAATTAAGTGTATCCGAGGCTCCTTGCCCAGAGGATTTTTTCTTTTTTCTTAAAAGCCAAGTTGCTTGGGAGTTAGGAGAGTGTCAAAAATACAGTTAACCTTTCAAGATGAAAACATCATCAATTCTATTGATTTAGATCATAACTCGCTTCCACTTAACTTCTCAAAAAGGATTGCCAATTTTAAAAATAAGATGTTTCTCAGGCTTACAGAGTCTCTCCCCACCCCCCCTTTTTTTTCTTTCCTTTTTCTAGGCAACTTTTCTCTCTGCTGCACTAAGGAAGGCTCACATAGGGAGACTGACTGGGTGGATTGCTAACACCGCCAAAGTGCTGCACACCTCACCCGCCGTGCTTTGTATTATTGATAGCGGCTTCTCTGCCTGTCATTCCTCCTCCTCTCCTCCGAACAGCTGGGAATATCCCCGCGATCCTTGTCACACAACATGACTAATATGTTCAGCTTCAGAGTTACAAAGGAGACGGAAATAAATGAAGGGATCGCTAAATAGGAGTTTTTTTTTATCCCTCCGGTGAGATGATGAGTAACTAGAAGCAGACAGCCGCGAGCATCATTACATAGCAATCATCAGGTTTAGGGTCTAAGACATGCAAAAGGAATCTGAAATCAACACCCAACCTAAGGTCAAGTGCATAGTGAGCTTAGGTTCCAGGGCCAGAGTCAAGTCCTAGCTAAGTCCTAGCTTTGTCACACCTTGAGACTTATGAGCTGCTCCAAACCCCTCCTGCTCTGCTCCATCAGGGGTGTTGTGCCTCGGCCCCAGCTTATTTCTTTGCCTACTTTTGAATCTGTGTGCGGCACTGTAGGAAAGGAAAGAACAGGTCTCCTGACATAAACCCCAGTCAAAGCCCCATGTCTGTTTTTTATAGACACTCCATGCCAAAGAATTCCAACCAGAAGTCCAAACAAGGCACATCTTGGAGCAGACAGTAACGATGTTTTCTTGTGTTTTTTTTTTTTTTTAAACAACACTCTGTGTTGAAGAAAGATGGTTTCAGCCCTTCCCACTTTGCTCCTGGGGCTCCCTGTCAGCCTTCTTCCAAACAAGGCACATCTTGGAGCAGACAGTAACGATGTTTTCTTGTGTTTTTTTTTTTTTTTTTAAACAACACTCTCTCTGTGTTGAAGAAAGATGGTTTCAGCCCTTCCCACTTTGCTCCTGGGGCTCCCTGTCAGCCTTCTTTCTAAAGTCTGGGGTCTGTTGTAATATCTCCTGTTTCCCACCAAAAAAGAAAAATTCAGTATTGCTTTTATGTCCACATTATCTCTAGACACATACCCTCCAATCTGGAAGGTTTTGGCGTGTTAAATTCTAATTCCTCTTTGGAGAAGCCAAGGAAACCTCTGCAGTACTATTGTGTAATTCTTTTTTCCCCAGGCTGAAAGGGTTAGCTTTATCAAGCTAATACAATCTTTTCTCCCAGGACAGACTAACTCTGACTTAAAACAATCTGTGAATAAATAGCTCAGCCTTCCCCCAAGTCTCTTTCCCTTCATCTCAGCAGAAGAATGAGGGGATGTGGATTATCATTTTGATTACAAATATATTTCTATCTAGAGGAAGATCTACAGAGGACTAAAGTCACCTCTATAAATTTAAACAGTTTCCAGTTAGCCCTGAAGAGTTAAATCCTCTCTGTGTCTTTTTTAAAACATCCTGGTGCTTCAAAGATGCTATATTAGACAGATGTCAAGTTGATATAATAAACAGCAATGCCAAATCTAATGAATTAAGGGAAAAGAGAACCACATGCTGAGATTTTCAGATGAAATCAGGTAATGACAGGGAAGAAAAATGAAGCTGCATTTAAAAATGGCTTGAGAGCCTAAAATTCAAGGTGTGGAGAGACTCATAGCAGCAGAAATCTCAACTATGCACTGCATTCATCTTCCATATATATGCATTTCTGCCTGATGTTCTGCCTCACGCAAAAGAAAAATAAAATGAAATCTAAGGGGTCCCTGGGGCTAGTAATACTTTGGTAAGGGAAGTTGGTATATCAGTTGTCACTGATGGCCCTAGCCCTATTGTCAACGACTGTACTAAGATGAGGGTTTTTAGAAGATATTTTACAGGAGGTTTGTGAACCTATTTGTGTTTCCAACAACTTCCTTGCACTTGCCATTAGTTATGCTCAGGTGGAAGAATTCAGTTCTCGGTGTTTTGGATCTGTGGATAGATATGTGGCTACAACCTTCCCTAAGCATCATTGTGACAGTGCAGCATCGGGGTCTGGAGGAGAGATTGCTCTTCCTAAAGTTCCTTAGGAAAGGAGACATTATAACCTCAATGATATGTTCAAGGTTATACACAGATGGTAAAGTTCTACTTTTTGCCTGGCTCAGAGAACGTCAATTTGTCTCTTACTTAAAAATTTTCAGCACGCATATCAGCATCCTTCTTAAAAGTCAAAAAGCCCTCACCAAGACAACTTAGCAATAGCTATCCAAATATAAAATATTCATATCATTTTCCCCAGACATTCCACTTCTAAGGATTTTATCCTATATAGTCACAGTATATAGGATAACCCACCGAGGGTTCGGATCCCATGTGGAGACCAGTTCCCGCTCACTGGCTGAGCGTGGTGCGGGCACAACACCGGGGGTTGCGATCCTCTCTTACTTAAAAATTTTCAGCACGCATATCAGCATCCTTCTTAAAAGTCAAAAAGCCCTCACCAAGACAACTTAGCAATAGCTATCCAAATATAAAATATTCATATCATTTTCCCCAGACATTCCACTCCTAAGGATTTTATCCTATATAGTCACAGTAATCTGCAAAGATATATGCATAAGGATGTTTATTGAAGCAGTGTATTAAAAATACTAGAAACAATTTAAATCTACATCAGTGATCACCCAATTAATGTTTAAATAAGATTTAGTGCATCTAGACAACAGGACATCACGTAGTTTATTTAAAAAAAGAATTATGGGGGCCGGCCCGGTGGCGCACTGGATAGTGCGCCGTTTGGGAAGCGCGGCGGCGCTCCC
>NW_007728689.1:40851-41543 GCF_000696425.1 Galeopterus variegatus | reverse complement strand
AATAAAAAATAAAAAAAGAATTATATTCTGATACAGAAACATAGCCATGACATATTGTTAAGTAAAACAGAAAACTTTAAAACAGTATACAGTCTGATTTCAATTGATTATACATAGAAACTTTCTGGAATGTACCAAAGCTTTAAATATTTTTGTAGAGAGGAATATGTGAGGAGACAGGGACTTTTACATTGCAAAATTAGGTAATATGTGATTAAAAAAAAAGAATATTATTAATTTTATAATTAAAAACTAAAAAAAGAAAAAAAGCCCCTTGTCTAACAAAGATAAAGTTATACCTTAGCCTTTTCTTTTCCAGATTAAACACCACCAAGGGCTTTAATTTTTCAACCCTCATAATAACAATAGTAATAATAATCATAATAAAAGATTATGTTTTGGATTCTACACCTTTGTCATTTAAGGTCACTTCCTCATTGATAAAAAGTGGGAACATACAAGGAAAAAACCTTTCTCTCTGTCAAGTTTTCATGATTTATATTCAATTCGATGTTATTCAGTGTACTTTCTTCTGTTTCAGGACCTTTGCTTTGAGAAAAGTGGTCAATATTCAGTACATAGTAAGCTATTTAGAGGGGTTAACATCAGTGGGAGTTTTGGCTTCTACTACATGGAAGGGACATTTTTTTCTAGCAGGGATCTCTAGCAACCCAAGTTGCCTGAACACCAAA
>NW_007728689.1:37212-39861 GCF_000696425.1 Galeopterus variegatus | reverse complement strand
ATGGAAGGGACATTTTTTTCTAGCAGGGATCTCTAGCAACCCAAGTTGCCTGAACACCAAACTCTGCAAAAATGACTTTGATTCTGAAGATGAAGGTTTTTGGATATCTAGTCCCCATTTTGGCAGAATTCTAGAAGAGGACAATGAAAGTCTACAAAGTAAAGAAGTCAGCCCTGCCTTTGGGTGGGATATACATACTTACCTGATTAACTTGGTTTTTATTTTGGGAGTCAGATTTCCGTGAGCTAGAGCCTCAGACCCTCCCAGGGCAGCTCCCACATCTGCGGAGCCTCTATCTGTGGCTAACTTCCCCTCTCCAGAACACCTCACGTTTAATGAATCACAACAGCTTCACACACCCTGGCCAATTTTGCAGAGAACAAGAGCAACAACTTAACTAGAGGCAGGGAGGATAATCTCAGAATGAATTATTCACCAGTGAGACAATCACAGCTGCATGGAGGGAATACAGATACCCGCTGTGGGGCTACGTCTCCCCGACTTCTTTATTCAGTTTTAATGCATCTTTCCAGCCCTTCTGAATCAAGTGTACTCTCATTCAGGGAGCTTCTGCGTTGATTACAAAACTGCTGCTTTCACTCTCTATCTTCTAGTTCAAGTTTACTTCTCTGGATGTGGGTGAACTCTTCTGACATTAAATCCTCTTTTGTACAAGTCAGTCTCTCTGTCTCTGCTTCTCTCTCTTTTCTTTTTCTGGCTTTTTTAAACTGAGAGTCCCTTTTTCTATTTTTTTTAAAAAACCAGGAATCAGAAATACCATCCACTAAGCCTTAATGCTGCTCTCATTGACATATTAGATACAAGCCAGTACATAAATATTCACCATGCATCACTTTTTCATTCATTTATATTTTACAGAATAACTGTTTGCAAACTCACTATCTCGTCTCCTTCAATGGAGAGTAGGTTAGTGTAATGGCTAAGTACAAAGGTTCTGGAGTCAGATTGCCTGAGTTTAAATCACAGGTCCCTGATTTAAAACCCTGATTTTTTTCTTTTCTCAAACTCCGTGCATTTGGACCTCATCTGACACCTGACACGTGAAAGGAAAAATGATAGATAACCTCTATCCAAAAGGATATTTCCCTGCACATGATCATGTACAGAAAATGGTTTTCCTCTCCCCTGTTCCTCTCTCCCCAAACTCCTTGAAAACTCTCCCGGTCCCACACTCTTTATGTTCCCAAACACCCTACTTCCCTCAGTGCCTCCGCTCAGAGGTGCATACAGGGGCTCATCCATTCCCCTCATGTGCAAGATAAAGAAGAGTCCCACACTCTTTATGTTCCCAAACACCCTACTTCCCTCAATGCCTCCGCTCAGAGGTGCATACAGGGGCTCATCCATTCCCCTCATGTGCAAGATAAAGAAGGCAGTTTTATGTACTAAAGATATATGGGACAAGCCAACCTCAAGTTCACATCCGCTAAAGCATTTCTCTGTTGGCAACATTTTTACAAGCCTCTCACAGCTATATGCTTAATTAAAATAAAAGGGTGATATACATCATTGCACCAAGCCCTTGCTGATGTAGAGGAAGGAAGGGGAAAATGATGAATGCATTAGTTCTCCTTTATTAAAAGAGTTATTTCAGCATGACATCTCAAATAAAGACTAGCCATTAGCAAAATTAAAAATTAGGTGAAGTTGATTTTGGGAAATGCACATATTTAGTACCCTCCTCCTGTCTTTGGCTATGTCTCCTTCTGTCCTGGCTCCAAGCTGTCTACCTCTCTGTCCCCCCTCAGGTAGCATTCTTGATTTTCAAGTTCCCAAAACTGATTATCATAATGATGGAATGAACGGCAGAGGGAACAGTTTGTTTAAAAATTCTGCTTGATACTTTTTCAAAGATAAATAAATTTACTGAGCACAAACTGTATGGCTGATATTGTTCTAAGCACTTTATACATAAAAGCTCATTTAATTATTTAAACCACTCTTAGGGAGTGCGGGGGAAGGAAAGCTATATTTATTGGACACCTGAAACACTCTAAATGCATTATGAGAGTTTGCTGTGTTAATCCTCATACCAACAGCGTAAAGTTAATGAAATGAACTCCATGTTACAGATGAGCCAACTGAGGCTCTGAGAAGTTAAGTCATTGGCCACATGCTACAGTGTTAGTAAGTCAAGGAGCAAGATTTCAAACTGAGCTCTTTCTCTTTGCAAACAAGATCAATCCTATGTAGAACACAGTAAGTGAAGGGTGGGAACCGATGTGAGTAAAAATCTGTAGAGGTGGGAGTGTGCACGGTGCATTTGAGAAGAGACTGACCAAGATCAAGAGGAAGAGAGAGAGGTAAATGTCACAGAGAGGAGCTGGGTTGCAACTGCAGATGCTGGGATGCTGGGGTAAGGGCCATGAACTTCACTTTTAACCATTAAAGGTTTTCAGGCAGGTGCACAAAAACAGAGCTCCATGAAGTTTGACCAGGCAGCTATGTATAAGCTGATTATAAGGGAGCTGAACACACTGGGGAGGGGTCTGGGTCTAAGATGAAGAGGGTTGGCTAGGGTGGGCACTAGGTGCTGCTTGCTAAGGGAGCTCTCGCTAACCTAAACTCAGGAACTGAAGTGATTCAGACCAACATTTTGAGATTCCCTCAGTACCCGAACATATGTAG
>NW_007728689.1:35464-36502 GCF_000696425.1 Galeopterus variegatus | reverse complement strand
CAGGAACTGAAGTGATTCAGACCAACATTTTGAGATTCCCTCAGTACCCGAACATATGTAGCGCAAGTCTCACTATCTGAACTCAGGAACTGAGTAGATGTAGAAAGCAGGGATACGTGCGTTTAAGAGGTGTTGAGTAGTGGCGTTAACAGATCATGTGCTTAGCCAGATGGAGGTAAGGACTCCTAGCAAAAAAGGAGTCAAGGTTAATTCCAGCCTGGAGCCTTCATGACGGGGACAGTGATGGTGAATCCATACACGGAAGCAAAAATACTTTCATTGAGAACATTTTGGGGGAAATGATGTACTTTAACAAATCATTAAACGGGACAAAAATAAAACAAGGTGATCTCCAGAGCATTCTACAAGCCAGAGTCCTGGGTGTCAGGTTTGATGTTTCCCTCTCCTTAATCCTTATATCCGACCAATCACTTATTTTAGCGTTTTTACTCCCAAATATCTGTCCAATCCACTTCTCTCTACCTCCACTGGCAGTGTCCTCACTGAAGCCACCATCACCCCTTCTGGGCTGCTCAAATCCCTCTGCTTCCCTCCAATCTACTCCCACCCTGAAGTCACAGGGCTCTTTTATGAGCAAAAATATGATTAGGTAACCTCTTCCTAAATATCTTTTAAAGGCTTCTCAGCATCTGGAGACTAGGCCAGGCATTGACAAACCATGGCCCCTAGGCCAAATCCAGCCTGCTGCCTTAAATCAAGTCTACTGAAGCACAGCCACGCTCATTCACTTATGTATTGTCTATGGCTGCTTTTGCACTGCAGCAGCAGAATTGAGTAGTTGCAGCAGAGATTGTCTGGCCTGCAAAGACTAAAATATTTATCTGGTCCTTTACAGAAAAAGTTTGCCAACCACTGACCTAGACAAAAGTCCTTCCCATGGTCCATAAGGCCCTGCACAGTGTGATCCCTGGCTTCTTCTCCAGTCCCTTTTCACACTGCTGACCCCCTTGTTCTCATCATTCCAGTCATACTAGCTGACTTCTGGCTGCTCACAGGGGTCATGGACGGGGAACTAGG
>NW_007728689.1:32416-34067 GCF_000696425.1 Galeopterus variegatus | reverse complement strand
CATTGCTTTTTCCAATAAAAGGACAGAAAATGCCAATTGTTATCTTTTAAAGACAGTAACAGGTGAGGTCTCAGTCTCTTTAGTGCCAAAATGACACATTTCAGAGCCCAGCCAGATAGTGGAAAACTGACGAAAAGTCAGCTGACAAGGGTCAGCCAGTGAACCTGGTTGGGCAGAATCCTGGAATCTCCACCAGCTTTTTTAGTATCTCACCATTCAGAAAGTGATCTGCCGAGGACATGTTTTCATCCAACACGTTGTTCAGTGACAACAGTGCTTTTCTCTGGGGAGTAGTGACTTGGAATTCAGGATAGCCATACAACTATAAGCCACAGTTCCCGAAGAGCAGGAAGGCTGAGTCTGTCTACCCAGCTGTGGGGGGAGCTGTGCATTTGAGGTCCTGAGAAGGAGTTCATTTCTCTAGAAGAGAACATATATCTCCAATGAGAGGGACTACAGTTTTCAGGAGTGAGTAGACAGTAATTATTAATTATTCAGTTAGTCATCACCACTGCCTTGGTTCCGTCTCTCATCATTTCTCAACTGAACCATTGCAAAGCCAACTCCCTGTGGGGAGCCCTGTTTTGTGTTTTTACCATCCAATTAATCCNTGCCAACCACTGACCTAGACAAAAGTCCTTCCCATGGTCCATAAGGCCCTGCACAGTGTGATCCCTGGCTTCTTCTCCAGTCCCTTTTCACACTGCTGACCCCCTTGTTCTCATCATTCCAGTCATACTAGCTGACTTCTGGCTGCTCACAGGGGTCATGGACGGGGAACTAGGTGGTCTTATATTGGCATGACCTGTAGAGCATCCTAATTCCATGTGTTTCTAGGCCTTTTTGACCCAGGGCATTCCTAGCTCCAGTCTTTGCCTGGCTTACCCTTCCTATATTCTACTTCTCTCCCTCCTGTAGGTCAAGGTCCAGTAACTTCCGTATTTCTTACTCTTTCTTCCTCAAACCCTTCTTTTAGAAAAGGAGCCCAAACCAACCACTTACGCCTCAGTTCAACTCAAGCTAGTTTAATGAACATAAACCCTGTAAACCAGTCTGGGTTCAGCTGCAGGTAACAGGAGCCACTATAGATAGTTTAAGCAGGAAGTCCAACAATTTTGTAAGCATGTGTCAATTTTGTAGCAAAAGGGATCAGATGCTCACAAATTTGCTGGATGGGCCAGAGACACAAGTTCTAGGGTACACCTCTGAGAGTAACTTGCAGGAACAATACTGCAGAACTGACCCACCAGGTTGCTGCTACTACGCACAAGCTAGCTAAGCAGGAAACAGCTGCCCCCGCTGCTGTTTCCAGAATCAGAACATCTTAGCTACCGTGTGGGGATTTGGAAGCTACATCCAGAACTGTTGGCTCCAGAGCCATGCCATGCTTACATGATCCGCACCAGCAAGACGGATCCCTCGCAAACCTCTTCTCTTCCCACCTGACTGAGTTCTGGATTCCAGTCTTGTACAAGTGCATCAGAGGGCAGATATTAAATCATACCCAGAGCCCTGGCTACAAGGAAATCTGGGGACTGTCATTTTTAGCTTTCCCATCTCTGCAGGACAAGAAGGTAGACAAGGAAGAGCTTGACTGGATGTTGAGTAGGCAATCTGTAGTTTCTGTCTTACAAAAAAAAAAAAAAAAAAA
>NW_007728689.1:30278-31330 GCF_000696425.1 Galeopterus variegatus | reverse complement strand
CAGACTGTCTTCCTGAGTGGCTCTACCACAGCACAGCCCTGTCCTTGCTCTGCGGTTTGTTTCCTTCATGACTCATATCAAAACTTGCAATCGTGTCACATGTTCCATTGACCATTGAGATGTTCCCTGTCTTACCTGCAAGAATGTAAGCTCAGCCACGCAGGGACGTGACATCTTATTAAATACTGCAGGACTGAGTGCCTGTGATTAACTGGATGACCAAGGCATGTTCAGCACCCAGTCCAAAGGTCATTTCCTCTCCCAAGCCTTCTTCCACTGCCCTTGCAGAATGGGTCCCTTCTTTATCTGGTTTAGTTTGCACTTTATTGAGCTGCCAGCCCACCACCTACCATATCACATTGCTTTACAGTTAGCACGGACGCGGCTATTTATCACACCAGATGGAGACCTTCAAGCCACGCATCACACATTATTAACTGTNGTGGGCCATAATAATCATATACATTGTATATTGACAAAATAAAAAATTAAAAAAAAAAATCCTTTAGCTTGTCATTGCTTAAAAGATAAATTCCACTCAACAACAAAACAACTTGATTAAAAAATGGCAAAGGAATTGAACAGATTTTTCTCCAAAGAAGATGTATAAATGGCCAACAAGCACATGAAAAGGTGCTCAACATCACTAATCATTAGGGAAATACAAATCAAAACTACAATGAGATACCACCTTACACCCATTAAGATGACTACTACTGAAAAAACAGGAAGAAACAAGTGTTGAGGAGGATGTGGCGAAATCGGAACCCTTATGCACTGTTGGTGGGAAAGGAAGACAGTAAAGTCACTATGGAAAATGATATGGTGGTTCCTCAAAAGTTAAAAATAGAATTACCATATAATCTAGCAATTCTACTTCTATATATACTCAAAAGAACTGAGAGCATGGTCTTGAAAAGCTATTTGTAGCATTATTCACAATAGCATTATTTACAATAGCCAAAAGGTGGAATCAGATCACTGGACAATGATAGTTAAATGCATAAATGAAATGTGCTATGTACATGCAATGGAATATTATTCAGCCTTAA
>NW_007728689.1:26438-28687 GCF_000696425.1 Galeopterus variegatus | reverse complement strand
CGCGGCTATTTATCACACCAGATGGAGACCTTCAAGCCACGCATCACACATTATTAACTGTTACCTTTCTAGCACCCAGGAGAGTGCTGGACAAATAATAGGTGCTCATTAACGGTTTGTTTAACGGGGCATTTTCCAAACTTTTGCCATTTTCTTTTTTTACCTTCAAGATTATTGTCATATTTACTTAACATACTTACTTTTAAATTGGCTCATACTTTAAAATTATTCAAAGAGAAATAATAATAATGTTGGTAAAAATCAAGAGTTTAATGTGCTAGTTATATTTTCCTCTCTTACATATTAAATTAAATGAATAATTAAATTTTAAAAAGTTCTTCCATGTACCCCTAAAATTATGACTATCATTTCTCATAAAACACTGGTTTAAAGAATGATTCCCTGATGCCATGCTACTCTGGTGTCCCTTGAAGATCTCTGGCAAGCACTGGACTCAAGGCCAAGGCCAAAATCAGGTAACGGAGGCTGCTGTGTATATCATATCTGCCCCCTTCCCTCCCTCTGCTTGGAAACCTGGCCCCCTTGTGTATTGTCAAGTCTTTCTAGAAGGAGAAAATACTGAACACATTTAAAAATATCTCTAGTGTTCGACATTCTACATTCTTTTTTGGAGGATTTAAAAAAACTTTTTAAAAAGCATTTGAACATTAATATTTTAGGTGCTACTTTACTTAAAATAGCACTTGTAGAGCCAAAGCACTTTCACACCTATTCTCCCTTTTTCTCTTCATAATATTTCTAGCAGAAAGCTGGGAAATGAGCAGCATGTTGTGGATAGAGAAAGTAACCTAGGGTGAGATAATCCAAGCACCTCTGCCCAAAGTCCCTGAGCTAGTCAATGGCACACGGGCCTCTGACTCTTAGCATAAGACTCTTTCCATGAGGTTATTTACGATTAGCCCAGACCCAGTAATAAATAAGAACTAATTATTAAAATATTGAGAAGAATAACAATAGCTAATACCCGGTGAGCACTTATTGCCAGGCACATTTCTACGAACTCACTCAATCTGCACCAACAACTTTATGAGTTAGATACTCTAGTTGTGTTCATTTCTTAGATGAGGAAACCAAGGCTAGTAGAGTTTGAGTCACCTGCTCAAGGCTACACCAGCAAGTGCTTCCCAACTCTACCAAATGTCCACTAATAATAATAATAAGAATTATTATCGTTGCTATTGTTATAATGGCAATAGCTATCACTTATTGAGGGCTTACTNACAATAGCTAATACCCGGTGAGCACTTATTGCCAGGCACATTTCTACGAACTCACTCAATCCTCACCAACAACTTTATGAGTTAGATACTCTAGTTGTGTTCATTTCTTAGATGAGGAAAGCAAGGCTAGTAGAGTTTGAGTCACCTGCTCAAGGCTACACCAGCAAGTGCTTCCCAACTCTACCAAATGTCCACTAATAATAATAAGAAGAATTATTATCGTTGCTATTGTTATAATGGCAATAGCTATCACTTATTGAGGGCTTACTATGTGTCAAACACTGTATTAAACATTTTATTTTATGTGATTTAAATCATTCAATCACTGTGACAATTCCATGAGTAGTTGCTATCATGACCTTCATCATATAGATGAGGAAACTGAGTCACAGGGCAGTTAACCAACCGATCCAAAGACGTGTTGGCAACTACACATTGGTAATGTCAGGATTCAAACCAAGGCATACTCGGGGATCAGGGTCAGCATGGGTCAGAGAAGAGTAGAAAGAGAAGATTAATTCTGTACCACTGGAAATGAGACTTGTTGGGATTAAAACTTTCCCCAGTTAATCTGGAGGGATAACTGTCTCTACTGACTGGCAGGTTATTTATCTGAAGTCGAACTGAGAAGTCTATTTGTACATGAACAGACAAATAAAACCTAGCACCTGTGGGGAACAGAAATGCATGGAAAGACTGTCCAAATAATTCACACTGGCTCTTGGGCTGCAGCTGGAAGAAGTTGCTGTAGAATATGTGCAGGCAACTGGGAAAGGCCTGGGTTGGCCTCCACTGCCGGAAAGGCAGATGCTACCTCACAGTCAGGCTCTTTTGTGGGGTGTCCTTCTTTGGGGACCACATCCATCTTTCAGCCAAGTGTCCACACTTCAGGACGGCAGGGCTTACAGGAGCCCAGGCAGCTGTAGCACAAGTCACTCCCAGGACAGAGAAGTGAGGTGCTAGTCAGTGTTGCACAGGTGGGGGAGGGGGCCCTCCTGCATTGCTGGG
>NW_007728689.1:18308-25750 GCF_000696425.1 Galeopterus variegatus | reverse complement strand
AGAAGTGAGGTGCTAGTCAGTGTTGCACAGGTGGGGGAGGGGGCCCTCCTGCATTGCTGGGAAGCAGAGAAAGTACAGATTCCTGGCACTCCTCCCCAAATGAAACTGCACCTTCAGGGGCGAGAACTGGGAATGTAAGTGCCCCCCAGCGATTCTTACCTCTCACAGCTTTGAGAACCCATGGCCTGTGTCTTTGCCTAAAGAAAAGATGGCTGGAAAGTGGGAGAACCACCCACTGCATGGGGGGCCATCAGCATGGAGATGAAACTCTTGTAAATTTTCTCTACACAGGCAGGCCAAGGAAACAGGTGCATATTTTCCTTTTTTTTTTTTTTTGTCTTTTTTCGTGACCGGCAACGGATCGCAACCCTCAGTGTCACGCCCGTACCGGACCGGGACCGGCAACGGGATCGCACCCCGCGGTGTTGCGCCCGCCCCTCGCTCAGCCAGTGAGCAGCCGGTCTGTATGTGGGATCTGAACCCTCGGCGGGAGCGCTGCTGCGCTCCCAAGCCGCGTACTGTAGCAGTGCGCCACCGGGCCGGCCCCAAAACAGGTGCACATTTAAGCCAACAATAAAACAGGCAGACACACTTGGAGGCTGAATGTTTCTTGTTTGAGGCTCTGAGGTCAGGCAATCTGCTTTCCAATCTGGACCCT
This sequence comes from Galeopterus variegatus, assembly GCF_000696425.1. NCBI lineage: Eukaryota > Metazoa > Chordata > Mammalia > Dermoptera > Cynocephalidae > Galeopterus > Galeopterus variegatus. The sequence continues at coordinate 25,092 of NW_007728689.1, read as the reverse complement.
GCCACTTCTAGCTGCGCAAGTGTGAACAAGTCACTTGAACCTCTGATAGCCTCACTGTTCCCTTCTGAACAGTGGAGACAGTAACTATTTCTACTGGATTAGAGGCGTGGGGGCTATCAGGAAGTAAGGCACCCAGGGGGCTGAGCTTAGCATCAGGCACATAAAGGTGTTCAGTAAGTACAAACCCTGAGCACTGTACTGCAATTATAACGATTAATAAGGAAGTCTAGGGCACTGTGCTCCTCCCCCTTCATGTCTAGAAACAGAACCGTAAAGAGGGGTTGGCAGCTGACACTTACAGCTCAGTTCACAGGAGAAGCTAAGCTCCAGTTCTGGAAATTCTCCAAGTAGGAGTTCCCCAGAGGCCTTATCCACCCAGGACACCAAGTCCTTTGTCCTGTTTCATGGTGCTGCATGTCATGAGCAATGTGCCTCCTGGACAATAACTTGTGGGCTTTTGGGTCCATCGAAGATGAAACATCCTATTTCAGAGGATAAATGCTGCAAATCCAGCAAGAGCCTGCAAAGCCTCCTGGAATCTCACAGGTCTGACAACACTGCTACCTCCCTCTGCAAGTACCATCTTCTGAGTGACTGCTAACAACCAGTCCAGGCCCATTGTCCTCCGTGTCCCTGTCAGGGAAAACCTGGGGGACCCTCTCTAATTGCCTTACTGGTTTTGCCCATGATTTGGCAGGAAGTAAACAAAGGCATAGATCAAACTCCCTAGGGAAAGTCAGAACAGCTGCTTAAAAGGTTCCTGAAAAAGAACCTTTTCAGGACCACATTTAATTTCATTTACCTATTCTCTTATGTTATGTAAGGAGTTCAGACTGCCTCTTACCTGTCAATTGCCTTGTCAGAAAAAAAAAGATCTGCAAAATGAGGGATATGGAATAACAAATGATTGACTGACCCATCCATCCATCCATCCATCCATCCACCTATCCACCCACCTGCCCACCACCTACATGTAAATATTATCGTACATCTACTATGTGCCAGACATTGTGTGAGGATCCGGGGATACAGGGATGAGCAAAATAAAGACACGGTCTCTGGCATCTCTGAGCCTAAGGTTGAAGGGTGGGGAGAGAGAAGTTTACCCCATCTGCACCTCCACAAAAATCTCAAGTCTCAAAGGAAGAAAGGGACAGCATGTTCTAAGAGCATATATAAGAGGATGAGACCCAGGCTGGGTGCAGTGGGTGCCACTGGATGGTCAGTCAATCTCAGGGCTGCAGCCCAGCTTCTGGCTTCAGTCGTCTGCCCCTACATTGTGCTGAGTGTGTGTTGGCGACTAAGGCAGTGACTTGTGGCAGGTAGGTTTATGGTAAGCTGTCTCTTGGCACCCGCCACTACACAAGAAGAAGTGCCCGGGATGGTCTAGCCTGAGATGACTCCTGGAGCTTCCCTCTGCAACATGTGCTTTTATAGCTCCCTGCAGATGTTTTTACAGCATACCCAAGAGCTGCAGCCAGACTCTAAACATGCTCCTTGACACTTCCACTCTGAGCAACAGAACTGTGGAGAGGGAATCTGCCTCCCTCTGTCGTGAACCCCGCCTGTTTGCCAGGCCTAAGCTCCCTGCAGATGTTTTTACAGCGTACCCAAGAGCTGCAGCCAGACTCTAAACATGCTCCTTGACACTTCCACTCTGAGCGACAGAACTGTGGAGAGGGAATCTGCCTCCCTCTGTCGTGAACCCCGCCTGTTTGCCAGGCCTGTAGCCACCACGATGTTCTGGATGGGATGGTGGTGACTGGTGGTTTCAAATGTGGTAGAATCAGGACCATGCTGTAACCGAGAACCACAGACTAGGGGAGAGAGGGGAGGCTGTCTGCTGCTGGCGAGCATGGCTGCTGCATGCCAGGTGCTTCTAGGCAGGTGGCCAGGACCTGTTTGGATGATTTCTCCCAATTCAGCCCCAAATCCTAACTCCTCCCACATTCCTGACACTCTTCTTTTTGGTAGAAGGCACCACATATTTTCAAGTCATTCTTCTGGAACCGATAAGAACAGGCAAGAAGAAAAAAAGACACACTCGTTATGGGTTTCTCTGTAACTTCTCTCTTTTCCTGGGCCCCTTCCTTCTAAGGAGGCAGAAAGAATAGGGGGCACAGTAGTCCCTGCTTTCTTGGCTGGCAAAATTTCTCACAGACAGCAAAGCCCTAGTGTACTCACCTCAGCCAATCAATGCGCATGTGCAAGGTAGATAAGCAACCGCCCAGGGGACACCCTGTGGGAGAGCTGAGAAGGTGGCCAATGAATTTTGAAGGAAACAGACCTGGAGTAAGAGCCCAGCAACTCCACATCCTAAATGTGTGACCTGTGGCCAAATTCTTACCCTCTCTGATTCTGTTTCCATATCTGTAAAACGGGGATGCCTGCCCCACATGACCGTTGTGAGAATTAAATGAGGAAACGCACATCTAAACCACACCGTGCATGTAAAGACTTGCACAATTATAATCACAATTTGAGTAGCGCCCCCTGGAGTCAAATACTGTGCGACATGCATAACCTATGTGGTAGCCTGGCCCATAGTACAAGCTCAATCAACAGCAGCTATTGTTACAAGATGTGGTCCTTGCTTAGAAGCTTACGCTATAATCAAGGTTGCCACATGAATAATACTGGCAAGCATACTGGGCAGAGTGGGAGAACTGTCAGCTTAGAGAGATGAACAATATTCGCTATCAATGGACAAAGAGAACTTTGCAGGATAGGAGAGAATACAGCATAAACAAAGACACAAGGCTAAAATGTGCAGGGGGTGGTTAAATAGAATAATTGGGCTGAGGTTGAGAGTATTTAATAATCATTAGCAGATTGGAAAGGACTTTCCAGTCCACTAAGGGTTTCTGACCATCAACTCAGCTAATTCTTAAAACAGCCAGGGGAGGATCGTGATTCTCTTTTCAGGGAAACTGAGGCTCCAAAGAGCTGGGTTCCTCCCTATAAAAGCATCTTTAGTAAGTGCTGGAGCCAGGACTTGAGTCCAGGGTTGCTGGCTCCAAAGCATTGATGTAGGTAAAGAGTAAGAGAGAAAACAACAAGGGTAATCTGGGGCCAGACCCTGGAGGTCACCAAAAGCCAAACAGGAGAGTTTGGATTTTACTGAATAAGCAATAAAAGGCAGGAAGATCTTACAGTGGCAGAGTGACGTGGTAACAGAGATGATCTAAGAGGATGAACCAGGCTAGGATGGGCTGAATGGCACGTAGGGTGGGAAGAGGGGCAACGAGGAGCTCCTCCTTCATTTACTATTCAACTAATATTTATTGAGCACGGTGCTGCACTGGTGTTGCTCGCTCTATTCCCTCCCTTTCTGACCAGGAGCTTGCATTCTGCTCTAACAGGCAATAGTCGCTCTGGAGTTGTGACAAATACACAAACTGCCATGTTCTTTAGGGAGCGATGGGCTCAATTTGCGTCCTGGAAGCCCACCGGGACTTCTGCAAAAAGACACCCATTTGCCGAGGTGGGCAAGCCCTCCTGGCAGATGGCGCAGCAATAATCACCTGCCAACAGCTCCCAAGAGGAATAATCAACCTATTGGAAGCTTCTGCTTGAGGCAAGAGGCTGGAGAGCTGAACAGACTGATGATTTTGAGCCACCCAAGCCTGCTTTTTCTTCCTGCTGGTTGGGATTCTACTTAAGCAGCCAGTCTTTAAATGACCCACTCCCTGATTCACATTTTCTCTGCAGGGAGTGAAAAGACAAAAATAGAAATAGCTAATTCATTTACTCATTCATTCGTTCAACTAATAATGACTGACCCTATTGTGGGAAGAAGTAGAGGTCAACGTGACAGAGTCTGCCTTCAGGAGATGTCAGGCTGGTGGGAGAGACAGGCTGCCAGCACACTGGGATGATGGGGAAGGCAGGAGGCTGCGGGAGTGCACGGGATGGGGGCAGGCTTCTACCAGAATTGACATTCAAGTTCAATTCTGAAAGAAGAGCAAAGTCTGCCCTTGACACTGGAGAAGAGTGTTTCAGGAGGAGAAGGAGCCAACAACAACAACAACAACTAATAATGGCTAATTATTCTTGAGCACTTATTGTGGGCCAGGCATTATCCTAAATGCTTTATGTACATTATCTCATACATCTTTAAAAACAAAACAGCAAAAAAGAATAATGACCCTATAAAGCAGGTATTACCCTAATTTTGCAGATGAAAAGTTGAGACTCAGCGAGAATCATTTGTCTAAGGTCACACACTAAAAGCGGTGAAGTTGGGATTGAGACTCAGGTCATCTCCCTCCTGGTCCTGAAATTGGAACCACCACACTGTGCATTAGGGCCTCTCCAGCCACACTCCCTCCAGGAAGCCTTCCCTGACTCATTGGCCTATAGGGATCATCTGCTCCTACCCTGGTTAGCTCTGGGTTCTATCTTAACAACTACAGAGTACCTTTCTGAAAGTCAGGGGGTGCAGCCTCCACTCTGTTGTTTTGGTGTGTTTGCTCATTCCTTTGTTTTACTTCTCCCACAGCACCTCCATAAGAATTTGTTGACTGACCATTTTTATGTTGCAGTGCCATACTGATGAAAAGATCTTTCTAAATAGAAAAGCCTGTTGGGTCTACACATGCCTCTAACTCCCAGCCAAAAGTTTGAGTGCATTTCAGCTTTCATGGTGTTTTCATATATAGAAATGTATAGGATTACAATGAGTAGCAAGGAAAGAGAGTTTCAGCACAAATCATGACATTCTGTTCTGAGCTCCCAGGGCCCTGGAAAGATCTGGAGCAGTCCCATCACAGCGCTCACAGACAACTGTGGTGTGGTTTCTTTGAGAAACATTCTTTGTATTTGTGTCTGATTTTTGTTTAAAGAATATTCTTTCCAAGATGGCAAACATTAAAGCAGCAAATCTATTTATATTTCTCTGGCAACTAAAAAAACTCATTGGACTGAAAGCAAATTTCCAACAATAAAATGAACGTGACCTACCAAATAAAGGCTCTGGAATCCCATAGTTACAATTAGTTTTCCCTACCCAATTAAGGACGCTAGCCTAGGGAGGACCACGTGGATGGGAAATTAGTCAAGCAGAGAAAAGAGACTCCAACCAAAGCTGCCTCGTGGCACTAAGGTACTTGGATCCTATTACTTGTGGATGGGAAACCAACAACCCTTAGGCCAAGACCAAACATGGGGCCCGCTCATCCACATGCCTTCCCGGACCACAGCCTTTCTACTCTAAGCAAGTGTCATTGAAAGACCTCCCAAGCCACAGCATCTGCCCAGAAAGAATCAATGTCCCCAGAAGAGACAAAAGTAACTATTTGAACAGCTAACATTATGCTGGAATATTAAACAACACAGCTTTCCATATCCTATGACTTTCTGTAAGTCCACGTTCCCAGGCTGGGTGACCCGCTGACACTTATCCTCAATGGTTGCGGGGTGGTATTCAGCAAAGGGAGGGGGCATTGGAATCATTTTATTATTTAGTTAATCAACCTTAAATAGCACAGCTTTCCATATCCTATGACTTTCTGTAAGTCCACGTTCCCAGGCTGGGTGACCCGCTGACACTTATCCTCAATGGTTGTGGGGTGGTATTCAGCAAAGGGAGGGGGCATTGGAATCATTTTATTATTTAGTTAATCAACCTGTGTTTACTAAGCACTTACTATGTGCTTGTCCTGTACTAGGAACTGGGGCTACAGAGGTAAAATTTAAATATAATCCCTGCTCTCTTGAGCTTCTGGTTTGGTGGAGGTACTTAGGGATTAAACAACTACATAAGTAGCTCTTTAATTATAACTGGGCTTAGTGCAACGAAAGCGAGTTTATCACACATTGCTGTGTATATGGGGGCAGGGGCACAGCCAGAGAAGGCTTCCTGGAGGAAGTGACACCCAAGCTGGGGTTTGAAGAATGGGTAGGACTCAACCACATGGAGGTTTTGGGGTAGGAAGGAGTCCAGCATACTGGAGGGATGGGGAGAAGGTCAGTGTGTCTGTAGCGTGGAGGCCAAGGGGGCAAGATGGGGTCAAATTGTGTAGAGCCCTGAAGGCCACGTGGGAAGATTTACATTTCTACTCTAAGAGAAAGTGTTGTAAGCAGGAGAGTGAAGGATCAGACATGCATTTAGGAAAAGAGAGACACCCACCCTGTGGACAATGAATTAGACACAGAGCAGAATGAAGGAGGAGAGATCATTGAGGAGGGAGAAGTCTAGGCAAAAGATGGAGGCAGTCTGGCCTTGGAGGGTGGCAGTGGGGAAGGATGAAGTGGATCGAGTACACATTTAGGAAGTGCAATCAACTAGACTGACCAGATATATGAAGTTGGGGTACAGGGAAGGTGGGACCTAGGTGACATCAGCCTTGTGCAGCTGAGTGAGAAGGTCTGGCATTCTCTGTGCCTGGAACACTAGAAGTGGGATTGGGGAGGAAGATCACAGTCACGGACGAGAGTCCCAGATCGGTCGCTCATTACTTGTATGACCTTGGGTGAGTCATACAGCTCTCCATTCACCTCAGCTTTCTTTTCTGAGAAATGGGGATATGAGTTGAATATATCTTATCCAAAATGCTTGCTATTAGAAGTGTTTCAGATTTCATATTTTTTTCAGATTTTGGAATATTTGCAGAATGCATACCAGTTGAGCATCCCTGTATGAAATCTGAAATCCAACATGCTCCAGTGAGCATTTCCTTTGAGTGTCATTTTGGTGCTCAAAAAGTTTTGAATTTTGGAGCATTTCAGATTTCAGATTAGGGATGCTCAACCTGCATTGACAGCTACCTTTTTCTTTTTTTTT
>NW_007728689.1:14793-17157 GCF_000696425.1 Galeopterus variegatus | reverse complement strand
AGTAAACTACTTGAAGGAAGGATGAACTTCTAACACATAGAATCCGCTGCGTTCCGTCCACGATGAGAGAATATGAGGTAAGGAACATATTGTGGCTAAACACTAGGCAAACAAGCACCCCCAACCCCAAATAAAATCCAGCCAGCATTTCACTGCTAGTATGGATGAAGTTTAACAGTATGGATGGATCTCTAACTTTTGTAGAGAATGTTTGATTCTAATTCCAGACATTAGTGTGTGAAAGGGGCATTTAAACAGGAAATAGGTGAGACGGATGTATAAAATGCTTGGTGTATTGCCTGGTATCCAGTAAGTGATAAAAGGTTGCATGACTGTGCTGCTGCTGCTGTGGATAATGATGATGGTATTGTCATGTTCTAGAATAAATCTTGATACATGAGTATTGAAACTTAAAAGAACTCTTACGGGGTATTTAGACACTATGATTTGATTTTTAATCACCCTTTGCTTCTGCTTTATTCCCTTCTCTGTGCAAGAATTGTAACAGAAACCAATCAACTCCAATTTGGAAGACAGAGATATTTGCTCAAAATGGAAGTCATGATATACCTACAGATCCATAGCAGGACAATGACATGGAAAAACATCATGACTGGTGTATAAAACCCTGTAGGCAACTCCTAGAAGGAAGCATGCAAGAAAGCAGAAATACAGAATAAAGGAGAACTCAAGGTAGATAAAGCAGCAGCAGGCCAGACACAGGCACTTGGGCGAGTCTAGAGCTGGTGAGGGTCAGGGCTATGACTGGTGAAGAGGGGGGTCTTCAGATATTACTGCTGAACTTGGGCACATTTTACTATGGGAAGCCAGCCTCACCTGGCCCCTGACTTACTACATTGAAATAGGTAATGGGGGAAAGTACGAATGTGTACCTGGATCAGGAATTCTGGCTGGTACTGCTGTCTGGTGAGCCTAATATCTCCCAGGAATACAGTAAAAATTCTGGAATCTCATAGTACAGAAATTTGGAATTTTTGCTAATTCAGAAAGGCTTAAGATGATCTAAGTATATTCTGTGGGAAGGCTTGGCTAAACAATTTAAAAATGCAACCAAGATAGAGGGAGATGCAATTTGCTAGAAAAATCAAGCATGAAATCATACTCAACAACTTTAAGAGCTCTCCTTCTACAAAATAAGCTTCCTTAAGCATCTCTATTAGTCTCAACTTTACTTTTGTATATATAGAATTTTTAAGTGCAACAAAATGGATTTTTTTTCATAAATGTTCTATAATCAACATTTTTCATGGATGCATGTTATCTGCTTTTATACAAGGCACTTTGGTATACAAAATAGAAAGTAACACTTAAGACCATGTTTTATGCTATTAGTATTATTATCCTTGTCTTAATCACAATAACAGCAGCTACCATTTATTGAGCACTTTCTATGTCTGATACTGTGTTAAAGATTTTTCATACATTACTTAAATTTAATCCTATTATCCTATTTTTTTCCTCAGATAATTTATTTAGAATTTAAAAATAAACAGGTAATCACCCCCTATTTTACATGCAGAACCATTTCAATACTAAAAAAAAAGGGCATATTCTGTACATGGTNAGTAAACTACTTGAAGGAAGGATGAACTTCTAACACATAGAATCCGCTGCGTTCCGTCCACAATGAGAGAATATGAGGTAAGGAACATATTGTGGCTAAACACTAGGCAAACAAGCACCCCCAGCCCCAAATAAAATCCAGCCAGCATTTCACTGCTAGCATGGACGAAGTTTAACAGTATGGATGGATCTCTAACTTTTGTAGAGAATGTTTGATTCTAATTCCAGACATTAGTGTGTGAAAGGCACATTTAAACAGGAAATAGGTGAGACAGATGTATAAAATGCTTGGTGTATTGCCTGGTGTCCAGTAAGTGATAAAAGGTTGCATGACTGTGCTGCTGCTGCTGTGGATAATGATGACGGTATTGTCATGTTCTAGAATAAATCTTGATACATGGGTATTGAAACTTGAACTCTTACGGGGTATTTAGACATTATGATTTGATTTTTAATCACCCTTTACTTCTGCTTTATTCCCTTCTCTGTGCAAGAATTGTAACAGAAACCAATCAACTCCAACTTGGAAGACAGAGATATTTGCTCAAAATGGAAGTCATGATATACCTACAGATCCATAGCAGGACAATGACATGAAAAAACATCATGACTGGGGTATAAAACCCTGTAGGTAACACATGCAAGAAAGCAGAAATACAGAATAAAGGAGAACTCAAGGTAGATAAAGCAGCAGCAGGCCAGACACAGGCACTTGGGCAAGTCTAGAGCTGGTGAGGGTCAGGGCTATGACTGGTGAAGAGGGGGGTCTTCAGATATTAC
>NW_007728689.1:11962-13267 GCF_000696425.1 Galeopterus variegatus | reverse complement strand
CCCTATTTTACATGCAGAACCATTTCAATACTAAAAAAAAAGGGCATATTCTGTACATGGTACTCCTTGGTATCCTAATCTTATTTTAAAAATGAGCGAACAGATTAGGGGGTAAGATATACAGCCGTGGTTACCCAGGTAGTAAATGGTAGAGGTGGGATTTGAACTGGATTTGGCTAACTCTAGGGCCCAGGTTCTTGGCAGATGGTAACACAGTGGGGGAGGATAAAATGAAAGATAGATCAAACTGTCAGGCTATAAATGATAAGTGTCAAATGAGATGCGGATGATAAATGCTAACAGAGGGTAATAGCCCTTGGTAAGTGCCATTGGCCAGTTTGGTAATAACAGGTTTGCTCTGTTCAAGTCTTTATCTTGAAAAAGTATGACGGTAGCTTAGGGCTTAAGAATAAGAAGAAAAAATGATGGACTGTTTCTGGATGGTGCTTCCATAGTTTGTCATATTGAATGCCAGATGTCACTAGTCTTTTGTGCAGAGTAGTGATTCCAGAGAAAGCAGGTGATTTCCCATGGCTGCAAATCAACAGTTAAGAAGGCCCAAATCTCTGAATATATTTCCCACTATTTCTATTCAAACAACATCGCTGAGAGCAAAAGTGGAGAAAAAAAAGAAAAAACCCAGAATCTCCCAGACACATAAAGTTATAAAGTATCTTTATCATCTCTGTTTAAAGAAAAAAAAAAAAAAAAGCAAAAAAACATTGAAAGCAACTAGAGCCTTCAGATTCTTTTATTGCCTGGCCTATTTTGCAAACACCGACCATCATATTAAGGGTATGCACAAGATGAGGATGATTTAGTCCCAACCTGGAGATGTGAAATAAACCACTAGGCAGGTTGCATTAAATCAATCCTGGAATGAATCTTCCAGATATCAAATCTGTGCTTTTCTGGACAGTTTTATTTGCTAATAAGCCTAGTAAATTGAAAACTGCCAGTGTTGTCATGAGATGTGTACCTTGAAAAGCATAAACGATGTGAAAATGCCAATCTGCAACAACCAGACGTGGGTTACGAGCAGGAGGGTGTGTGCACCGTGTTTAAGTGAAGCCCTGGCTGGCCTGCTCTTCTCTCCAGATGGAACCACTCAGGATCCCATGGGATTGTTGTCATTCCTGAGTGAGTTATAGGAGCAAGTGAAATGCAAGACTCATATATGAAAGCAAACTACCCCACAGGGCTTGGACAATTAAAACCTAGTCAATTTTAACTTTTGGAAATCTTTGAAAGACGATACTCTTGTTTTACCCTGTAGCCTGCTTGCTTATTTATTTCTCATTATTT
>NW_007728689.1:9958-11064 GCF_000696425.1 Galeopterus variegatus | reverse complement strand
AGCTGCCTCCATATACTACCTGGGTTAGCTCCCTTCATCCTTCCAAGACTTCCTTTTCTCATCTAACAGGGATAAGATGTGCTATTTCATAGGGTTGTTTTTAGCATTCAATGGGACATTCTTTGTAACATGCTTAGCCAGTGCCTGGCATTCAGTAAGTGTTCAATGAACTGTAGCTGCACTTCTTTCTACACTGTATACAAGTGCTGAAGAACTTGTAATAGTGGGGGATGTAGTTGTTCTTACTGTAAATTTGGGGTTCAAGACTTGTTTCTAGGTGGAGAAACAGACATCCAGTCTCTGACTTGCCTCCTCGGGTAACTGAGAGAGGAATGTAAATTTTTCATGTTGATATTCTCACCCATCCTGACAAAAGGCTCATGGAAAGGGTACAGCATTTGGAGTTGGACAAACAGAAGGTCAAGTGCCAGCTCTATTTGAGTGTGTTAAAGAGCACCACTGAACATAACTTTCCTCACCTGTATAACGGAGATAATAAAAATACCTACCTCGTGGTGCCTGTCAGGGACAAATAAGATTATTTGTAGGAAAAGAGTCTGTACACTGTTAAGCTTTGGATCCATTTGTAATGTCTCCTTTTCGCACCTAGCAATGAGTCTAGTACATAGCAAGCAGTCAATTGAGAGGTTGCTGACTTTCCCTCCAGTCCATCACATCTGCATCATTTTCAGTGTAAGTGGTTTGGGGAGGGGAGAAGAGAGGGGGAGTGGAGGTGAAGGAGGGGAGGGGGCCAGGCTAGATGCCAGGGAGACCACATGACCCAGCCCTGGCCAGTCTGAACAGTGCATCCCCCAACAGCAGCGATTGGTTTAGGGATGTGCACAGGACCAAGCCAGGCCCAGTGAGAATAAGTTCCAGAACTTTTACAGGAACTGTTAAGAAAAGCAGCTCCTTTTTCTGCCAAATTCCATGCTGAAGAGGTAAATGAAAAAATGCTGGTAGCCACCATGTAGAAAAAGTCCCTATGACATTATTGAGCCACTAGATCTGGCCTTGCCTGAAGCCTTTGAATTTTTAGTTTCATAAGCCAATAAATTTCCTTTTCCTTTTTTTTTTTCCTTTTTGTCTTTTTTCGTGACTGGCAA
>NW_007728689.1:0-9094 GCF_000696425.1 Galeopterus variegatus | reverse complement strand
CGGGAGCGCCGCCGTGCTCCCAAGCGGCGCACTATAGCAGTGCGCCACCGGGCCGGCCCTTTCTTTTCTTTTTAAAAGATGACTGGTAAAGGGATCTTAACCCTCGACTTGGTGTTGTCAGCACCACACTCTCCCAAGTGAGCTAACCAGCCATCCCTATATAGCAATCTGAGCCTGTGGTCTTGGTGTTATCAGTACCACACTCTCCCAAGTGAGCCATGGGCCGGCCCTTCCTTTTCCTTTTTTTTAAAAGCAATCTGAGCCTGTGGTCTTGGTGTTGTCAGTACCACACTCTCCCAAGTGAGCCATGGGCCGGCCCTTCCTTTTCCTTTTTTTTAAAAGCCATCTTCAATTAGAGTTTATTACTCACAAATGAGAATCCTGACTATACTTCTTCAACAGTTTATATTGTTTGTTTGCTTGTTTCTAACTTTGGTCTATAAGCTAGATGTGCTTTAGGGAGTAAAAATTTGTACAAAATATATCTATGTGTATTTCTTTTTGGGTAAGATGGGATAGATAGAATCATCGGTCTTCAGCAATACGCTTACACACAAACCTTGTTTCTTTTCTGGCAAACTGGCTTCTGCCCTAATCTTTACTGTAAGTGTAGTCTGAATATATTCACTTACTAAATCTAAAGCCTTTTAAATCATTACACATTCTCCTTGACCTTCTCTGGGTATCTTGAATTGCTGATCACCAAACGGGGCCATAAAGATGGGACCTATTGGGACTAACTGGCTAGCTGGTCTGGTTGTACCTCTCAAGGCCTCTTAAGTTTGTGGGGTCACTGGAGTCTAGGATCGGAATGGTAAATAGATGTCATTTTGCTAGTCAATTCCTGACTCTTGGTGGTGGCTGCTTATAGGTTTGTTTTGAGATGTATTGGAAGTCCATGCTCAAGCTGAGTAGAAAGTGTGTTATGATCCGTTAGTGATGTCTACAATGGGCTTAGGAGGAGGACATGGAGGCACTGCTGATCCTAACAAACATCTAGAGCTCAGATTTATATGCTTAGAGTTTTAATTCTTATTAGTTCACCCAGGGAGAGTTTGGGGCCCAAGAAAATCAGTCAGGCTAAGTGAAATTATAAGAGATTGATTGGTAATTTACATCTTTCCACTGACCCTAATATCTATGCCCCTAATCCCAGGATCCTGAAAAAGAGCTTGAGCAATTATTCTAGGAAGGTGAAATGATGATCAGTTTCCCTAAAGAGAGACAAACTCTAGTGAATATACCAGAAGAATGGTTCAGGATAACCCCCAAAGAACAGCTCCGTGATGTTTTCTGCATATAAAATTTTCCTGAGTTCAAAAATAAGAAAGTAGCAAGTAAATTAGTTGTTCAGAACTGATATCTGATATAATTCTTATGGCAAATAGAGGAAGAAAATTGATCTCAACTAACTTGTTTAATACAAATAGCCAACTGCCATAAGCTGAACACATACTTAGTGTGTAAAATACATGTGTAAACTGAGTTCACATGTTTGTGGAATGCTAGGCTAGGGACAGCAGGTCTAAGTAGTAAGCTCTGTTCTGGGACTATCTAGCTGGGTAACCACAGATTAACCTCTCTGAATCTCAGTTTCATTACCTGTAAAATCCTTATAATAATACCTATTTATCCCAAAGCATTCCAGGTGGGTCAAAAGAGAAATGTGAAAATGCTTTGTAAAGCTATGAAGCATTATGCTAATGCCAGGTATTAAATGAGTAACATATGAGCTCCGCGTGTCTCAGATCAATACTCTCACCTCCACGCTCACACAGAACATTAAGGACAAACATCTCGGATTAGTGCTTTGACAATAACTACAATGGCATTGAAGAATAGTGTTGAAAAAAGGAAAACAAACAGGAAACTGCTGACAGTTGCTTTAAGCCACAAACTCTATCTGAACAAAACTCCTTGGTGAATCCCTAAGCAGTAATTCAATAAACAAAGCCATTCACTTGGTTTTACCCCCAAAGTCCTTGGCGGCCCAGCAGCGCACATTCTGAAAGTTCACTTTGTTATGCACAGTCCCCATCCTAGGACTAATCTTTTTATAATGAACTTAATCCAGTTAGAACTCCCTAGAATGGCCACATGTCAGAGTAATTGGATAACGGCCTGAGATTTTGTAATTATTCCTACTCCTCAAGCAGAGCTGGTTTGAGTCTGCCCACCCCCTCCTATCACTGACAACCCTTCCCAGTGATAAAGCTAATGCCGAGGGGGAGAGAGTCCTTTGAGCTCTGTCTTGCGGGGCAGGAGTGTTAGCAGGAGAGACCTGAGACAGAGGGAAAGGGAAGAGAAGAGGGAGTCAGCTGTTCCTGGCAGACAATCTGTCTCTCTTAATAGGCTGCTCCTTGCAATAAAGAAACACAGACTTCTGAAGGCGTAGGTGTCTCTGCACCATGGGGAAGAACAATTAACCCAGTTAGAAAATGGTTCTGAACAATTTTGCAGCTGCTCGGGCACGGCTTCCCGTCTTATTTTCCAATTTACCTTCCCCCACCGAAGCATGCCATACTCGCCTCCATTCTCCCCAGTACCCTGCAGTGAAGGCACAATGCCTCTTTTGGGGCACTAGTCTCAAAGACACTCTGAAAGAGGAAGTATGGGTTGAATCGGTGATTGTGTAATTAAGACGCCAAAAGTGTTCCCTAAAAACAGAAAATTCAAATGCACAATAACACAAAAAAGATGACTTCTACTCCCAGTTTGTTCTTTGACTGTCTATGGGTGGAAGTCCTTACCAAGTCTGAGTGTGTCATCCCCCAAGCTATTTTGTAAGGCGTCTTGATGGCTCTTTAATGTCAAGTGGGCCTCTCCGCTTGCATCCCAAACTTACTCTGAACTAAGTGCAGTGGCCCCACTTTAACCCATTTCAACACTGAGAAGAGTCTGCACCACAATCATCTACAGGTTGCTGATGAAATGGGGATGAGCATCAGAACCCCAACTGGGACGGCCCTGTGATACCAGAGGAGGAAGGAAGAGGCCCCTCAGGTGATACCTCCCAGCTCGGCACATCTGATGCCTAACTTACGGAAAGGGAATGGGACCCTGCTAAAACTAGCTCCTGCCACCCAAAGTCACACCACAGTGATTCCTATCGGGAAGTTCTAATAACTGACAATGCAAAAATCTCATGCCAGAGAAGAAAACCAAAGGAATCAAAACGTTCTTGATTAGGGCCGGCCTGGTGGCGCACTGGAGAGTGCGCTGCTTGGGAGTGTGGCGGCGCTCCCACCGAGGGTTTGGATTCCATGTGGAGACTGGTTCCCGCTCACTGGCTGAGAGCGGTGCGGGCGCAACACCGAGGGTTGCGATCCCGTTGCCGGTCAGTAAAAAAGACGAAAAAAAAAAAAAAGTTCTTGATTGGTATCCACTATTAGGGCAAGGGAGATGCTGGCACATTCTGGCCTGGCCTCTTCTCATTTGTCAGTGCTACAGACTGTCTGGGGCGCTCTCCCTGTGCTTTACTTTAGTATGTTCTAAGTCTACTTTCAGTAATTCCAAATATATCAACACTGAGCTAGAAAAAAAAAAAAAAAAAATCCCCTGACTGCTTTAGGGCTAAACTTGGTGCTTCCTCCCAACAAAACACATGCATCTGTGGCTCTGTGAAGAGGCAGCCAGCATCTGGGGAAACCCAAAACCATGTAAAAAGAAAAGATGGTATTGGTTCCACTAGGCCTGGGCCAAATCGCTCTTGATTTGTGCTAATCTCTGGGCTTGTGCTTATTTTCATGATTGGATTAGAAACAAGATTTTCCTCCCAGGCTATGGACTTTAATCGTTCTTTGTGTACTGTTTCTAAATTCCTTGTTACAATAATAGCTACACTCTATGTATTAAGTTGTAGTGCAGTATTCTCATTCAATTCTTATAACGATGCTACTAGGGAGTTATATTTTATGTAGCTGGTGAAACTGAGGCTCTGAAGATGTGAAACAAATTTCCCCAAGTTCACCGGCTTGTTTATAGTGAGGCTGGGACCTGGATTCACATCTGTGCTCGTAGCCATTACGTATGTTGGCCATTCACTCCTTCCCACTGCTGACTTGGGAACCTCTGAGCCTGAAAGCCATGAGGGAGGGGGCTCAGATGACCCCCGTTCTCTCAGTTACTCCAGCTTCTTTGTACCAGAGAATCAGTCCTGCCCCAGGACCTGTCCCAGCCCGGAAGCCTTGCTGTCACCTGCGGATGCTATCAAGGGGCCTCACTGTTGGGCAGGGGACATGGAGCCCCAACCTTCTAACTGCCTGTAAATAGGCTTGGCCCTGCCTTTCCCTACTGTGCCTCCCTAGCCCCAAGGGGCAGCTGCTTCCAGGAGGGTTTTTCATGGTCCCATAAGTGCTCCCCAGCATTGCTCACACAGCACAACAGTGACATCCAGGGGAGAGGCTGAGTGATGGCAGGGACTGCCTGGCTCCAGCATCTTCTGCAGGTTTTGGGGCTGTTTCAAGCACACAGATCCTGAATCATCAGGGGATGGGCATCTGGGGGGCTTGCTGGCTAGCACAGCCCCTTGCAGCTTGCCTGGGGTCTTTACACCGACCATAAGCCCACCCCCTGCACGACCTTCACCCTTTCACTCCCACCCCGCCCCACCCTTTGGCTCAATCACACCGGGATTTAGGGAAGGCATCTCCAACTTGACCTAGTTGAATACAGATCCACTCCCCTCCTGTCCAAATGCCTCTCCATTCGTGGAGTCTTTTATCAGCACCACCTGATGACAGAGAACAAGTTTCTGGAACTAGTGATGGGCTCAGTCCTTCCCTCAAAGAGAAAAGGTTTCATAAGCAAATGGCAAATGTACGGGGGTGTCTGCCTAGTTTAATACAGATCCACTCCCCTCCTGTCCAAATGCTTCTCCATTCGTGGAGTCTTTTATCAGCACCACCTGATGACAGAGAACAAGTTTCTGGAACTAGTGATGGACTCAGTCCTTCCCTCAAAGAGAAAAGGTTTCATAAGCAAATGGCAAATGTACGGGGGTGTCTTATTACTAGCATGTCTCTCACTAGCATTTTATAATTTATATTCATTGTGCTGATCCCTTTTTTTTATTCTGCATGGTAATGAGTAAGGGCTGTGTATGGAAACAAGGAACACACACGGCACATAGAAGATTAGACCCTAAACACACACACACAGAGAAATATGCAAGAATTTAAACATCTAAACAGAAAGCAGGGGCAATATAAACTAAAAGGTTGAAAGAGAAATGCAACAAGAGAGAAAACAGATCCTTGCCTCTGCCGGGGCAGTTTTGGGGTGCTTTTAGGCTGAGGCTGCCCATCACCTGTCCGTGGCCTGTGGGTGTCCTCTCCGCGGAAGGTTCTCAGGGATGCTTCTTGGGTCTCTCGGGAGCTGCGGGGAGAGTGGCAGCCTGCAGTCTGGGTGTCTGGACTTCACTCCTACAGGCCCCTGCGTGCTACTCTTTGGCCAGGAGGTGGCAGTGCAGAGAACTGTGCAGTGCTGCGGAACACTATGGCCCAAAGAGAGGCATAAAAGGAAAACCACGCTGGGGTGCTGGGCCCTGATCATTTCTGCCCCACAGCCCTGCCCAGGTCGGGAGCAGGATCACCTCTGTCCTGGAGGAAGAAGCTCCAGGGCCGCCAGCCATTACCACCCGGGCCCGGTTCCTCTGCGTACTTTGTGCTGATTTGGTGGATTACTCAAAGCATATGCCTCACAGCCAGGCCCCAAGGCTGGATGATGACCCTAGGTCTGGGCAATGGAGAAAGAGTCTGCACTATAGTTCCTATCATCCCGGGAGAGAGAGGCTGAAGAGAAAGAGCCCTGAAACCTGCTGCCTATGGTCAGGGCAGAGAGTGACCACATTCCTTCCTTTCTCCTCTCCCCCAGAAGGGAGCTGCCATGCCGTCCAGGGCCTGGCACACTGTGGGTGCTCACCACTATTTGACCTGTAGCCATGGCTGCAGAGGGCTCTGGAGCAGCTGAGGGGAGCTGTGGTTCTTTGGGTCCAGAGGAGAGAGTCAGAGGAGGAAAGGGCTCAACTGGAGTAGGCAGGATTTAGGTGTGATGTGATTTAGGTACCAATACAGTCCAGAGCAGAGCCTGTGGGAGACTCGGCATGCAAGGCTGCAGGTAGCAGCTTCCTCAGCACATGGGAGAAATGATCGTGAGGGTCAGGAGGTACTTGGCAGGTGGGTTTAAAGGGTGGAGTCTTCCCTCTGGAGATTTTTAAGAAAAGGCGAAACTTGTAGAAAGGGTTTGGAGGATTGATTTACTGCAAGATGCAGGGCTGAGAGTTTTATTTATTTATTTTTTTCATATTGGAAGATTATTCTCTTGCCAGCTCTCAATCTAGGAACAAAATCTAATGTGAGCCTAATACATAAAATATACCAATGGACTCTAGTTGAACATGGAGAAGGCTAGTGCTGTTATTTGGGCCACCCACTGGGTTGTCATTTCTCTCTCCCAGGGTAGTCTCAAAGGCATCTGTGAACCTCCCCAGCAATCACTAAAGTGGGTTTGAAAACCACTGGTGAGACTGGCAGTCAAGGCCCAGGATCTGGTCCTTGTTGGTCACCTGCTGGGTCATCTTCTAGAGCTACCAAGGGAGAAGTGTGGAGTAGATTAGCAGTTCCCACACCTGGCCGTCCTTCGGGCTCCTCTACAGAGCTTGTTAAAAATACACCTGTGCCCCACCCACATCTCCAGGACCAGAACTTCCTGAAGCAGCACCCTAGCACCTATATTTTTAATGAGCATTTGATGATCAGAATGGACAAGCTGACCTGTGAGAGTCCCTACACCTGCGAGTGTTCCAAGGCTCTGCAGTCCTGCTTTTAACCCCAGGCAGCCCTGATTGGGTTTGGATAAGCTACAATTCCCTCCAAATCATGTGTCACCAGAGCTCAGACCACAGAAAGTCAGCAGTCAAATGGACATGCCAAGAGGAATGAGACCATGAGAAATTCAAAGCAACAGGGGCTTCAGTGAAGTTTCATATATCTGGAGTATAAAACAATAATCAAATATGCCACAGTGCAAGTGGGTTGTTGTTGGGTTTATGTTCTCAAGCCAGTGCATAAAGCAAAGTCACAGCTAGTTAAAGTTACTTTTGAAATTCCCTTAAATCATTCATAAAATACAGCATTAGATGGGCTTGAATATACAGTTCTGCTATGGTCTGAATATTTGCGTCCTTCCAAAATTCCTATGTTGAAACCTAATCACCAATGAGATGGTATCTGAAGGTGGGGCCTTTGGGTGATTAGGTCATGAGGGAAAAGCGCATGAGTGGAATTAGTGCCCTCACAACAGGGACCTTTCAGAGCTGCCTTTCCCCTCCCACCATGTGAGGACACAGTGAGAAAATGACCGTCTATGAACCAGAAAACAGGCCCTTACCAGACACCGAATCTGCTGGAAGCTTGATCTTAGACTTCCAGCCTCCAGAACTGTAAAAAATAAATTTCTGTTGCTATATGTCCTCTAGTTTATGATATTGTATCATGGCAGCCTCAACAGACTGAGACAAGCTTTGTACAGTAATATGTGCACGTTAATATATAAAGCAGAGTAGGAAAACTTTTTCTTAAAGGGCCAGATAGTCAAATTTTAGGCTTTGTGGGTTACACAGTTGCCACTATCCAGCTCTGCTGTTGTCGCAAGAAAGCAGCCATAGGCAATACACAGAGAATGAGTATGACTATTCCAATAAAACTTTACTTATAAACACAGGCAGAGGGCCAGATTGACCCAGGGGCCAGTTACTGAGGCCATAGTTTGCTGACCTCTGTTATCGAACTTAATAAATAGGGAAGAACCCATTTTAGTATAGCATACATTATACAAAAAAATAGCTGTCTCAAAACACTACCACGTGGATGTGGGGTGTGGGTGAGGAGCAGATTCACGTTCTCCACCTCAGGCTCCCGCTGGGTATACACTGACCAGAATGGCAGGTGAAATCGCCCAATGTATAAATGGAAAAAAATACCTGTCTCAAAACACTACCACGTGGATGTGGGGTGTGGGTGAGGAGCAGATTCACGTTCTCCACTTCAGGCTCCCGCTGGGTATACACTGACCAGAATGGCAGGTGAAATCGCCCAATGTATAAATGATCCATCTTCTCACTGCTCAGCACACAGAGCTGAATTCCACAAGTTAAATATTACCCTTCACACCCCAATATATAAATATAAAAACAAACACCAAACCTGTTTATTTTTTTCTAATTTCAGCAAGTCACAATGCATCCTGCAGATTCAGAGTATGAATCGTCTAAATCATGGTGGCAGGAAGGGAAACTATTATAAAAGTCAGGTTCTGTCCCTTTATCTCAGGAGATAACAGTCACAAAGAGAAAACTTGGCCCCAGCGTAGAGGATTTGGGAAGGACAACCAGAGGAGAGCTCAGGATATTTTTACTGCCAGCATTCGGTGAGAGAACAGTGCCACTCTTTTCTTTATAAGTTCTGGTGCTTTCAAGATACTTGGTCTAGTATTTAAGGCATAATGATTTAACGTCAACACTAGTTAAAGGAAAAGCTGATTCTGAGCTGTAAACAATGCTTATTAGTAAGAGAAATATTACTTCAGGTAACAGGCAGGAACTGAGCCATTTGGGAAAATCCAAGAAATGAGTTCCTGGCCTACTCCTTGTAGAAGGGAGCTCTCTTTATAATAACGAGGTTCCTGCTGACCAATACGCTGACTCAGGCCTGGCCTGATCTGGCGCTCTCTGTCTGCCCCTACAAAACTGTCTTATGAAGAAAGACCTCCGAAGAAAGATGCAAAGACTACACAGGCCCATGACTTAAGGTCTCTGACGCATAGGGCTATTACAGACGTGGAAAACACACCGTGCAGCCCCAGACAAACCCAGTGGGACGATCACTTTGACCTCCTTCCTGTTGCTCACCCCCGTCTTTAGCACCCAGGACCTCCGCCTTGTCCTGCTGCTCAAATCTGTCTCGAATCTTCTGGCTTATCTTGGGGAGGTAGTAGGCAGCTCCAAAGAGCTGGGAATAGATTTAATGAGAAATATTCCCCAAAAGTTCCCAAGTGCTGTGTGTTAAAAATGAAGCCATGAATCATTGGGCCGCCT
>NW_007728688.1:281127-287344 GCF_000696425.1 Galeopterus variegatus | reverse complement strand
GGAACCGGTCTCCACATGGGATCCGAACCCTTGGCGGGAGCGCTGCTGCACTCCCAAGCGGTGCACTCTCCAGTGCGCCACCGGGCCGGCCCTCTACTTTTTATTTCTATAAGTTTGGCTTTTTGAGATTTCATGTATAAGTGAGATCATGCATTATTTATCTTTCTGTGCCTGAGAGAGAGGTATTGAAGTCCACAACTGTAATTATGGATTTGTCTGTTTCTCCTAGTTCTATTGTTTTTTGCTTCACATATTTTGGAGCTCTTTTGTTTGGTGATACACATTTAGAATTGATATGTTTTCTTGGTGGATTGACTTTCATTATTATATAATGTTTCTTTTGGTCTTTGGTAATTTTCTTTGCTCTGAAGTATCCTTTATTGATATTTGTATAGCCAGTCCTGGTTTTCTTTGATTACTGCTTTCATGATGTATTTTTTCCTATCTAAAACAACTACATCTAATTAATTTTTTTAATTGAAAAATAATAATTGTATACATATAAAGGGTATTTTTCCACCTTTTTATTTTCAACCTAACCATATCACTATTTTGATGTTAGTTTCTTATAGACAGTGTATNCCCTCGGCGGGAGCGCAGCCGCACTCCCAAGCGGCTCACTGTAGCAGTGCGCCACCGGGCCGGCCCAGAAATGATTTTCTTTTACCCTAAGATATTGGTGCAGTAGTGTACTGACTGTTTTGTTAGAGATTCTTTTAAAGTCATAGAACTCCTTCATTACTCTGTGTAACTGGAATGATCTCCTTGAATTGAATGATTAGGGTTCTCTCTGTTAGGGTAGGCTAGCTTATGTTGTGGCAACAACGACCATCCAGATCTCACAGGCGTGGTCTGTTTTGCTGCAGGCCTAGGTGACTATTGGGAGAAGCTCACCTCAGCATTCCAAGATGCTTCCATCTTATATGGCATTTCCATCTAGCTTAGTCCTTTAAAGTTTCTTGGGGCAGGAGAAGAATGTATAGAATATTGCACATAGGTATATATACATCATTTCCACTTTCAGCCATTTAGCCATAAGTGGTCACATGGCCCCACCCAACTCCAAGGGCGCTGGGAAATGTGTTTGTGTGTCCAGGAAGGGTGGAGAACTGGATAGCACTAGTACTGTCTACCACTTTTACAGGTGGAAGGAAATGAACAAAGTCAAAGTCTGCAAGATTAGGTTTGGAACAGTCAGGACTTGATAGCTCCAGAGGGTCTCTGGACCAGGATTCTCTTGGAGTCTTGCTTTAGAATACTGCTAGAATGAATGAGTGAACTTCAGCTGTTCTTTTCTCTGTGTCACTCCAGTCAAGGTTCAGATTCCTGAGCAAGAGCCTTGATGGCTAAACTTAGGTTGTGGCCCTGCCCTTGATTGTACCAGACTGTGGGAGGAAAGATGTTTCTGAAGGGAGCTGGGGACTCTTCAGGTTTTGTATTTGGAGGACAGGATGCCTGGTTTGTCGTCCTATAGGCTAGGCACAGTGCAGGAAAGGTATTTCCGAAAGGAAGTTGAGTGGTGTTAGGAAGAGGAACTGGATGACTAGTGGCCAAAAAATGACAAATTTCATTTGCAGTTGACGTTTGTTGACGTCTAATTTAAAAAAAAAAATACAGGAAGTTGATAAAGTTTGTGTACCTAGTGCTTCCAAGCTTTTTAAATGACTGTAGAAGCTGTATGAGAAATCTGCTTATGCTTTTTATTTGCTTTTGCTGACTTCATTATCTTTTAGAGAAGGAATCCACCAGTTACAGGTTGTTTGTGTTTAGGCCTCAACAGGGAAGTGACAAGATAACAGTCCTTGCTTCTTCTCCCTGATTTAGTTATAGGAGTTTGGTGCCAATTACAGATACTAATTTCAATGTAGTTACCCAATTAACATGCAGAGATCTAGAGATAATGTTAAATGTTGATGTCCAGATGTCACCAAACAGAGCTCCTTACAGATGACCTTGCATGGACATTTTCAGAGTTATTAAATACAGAACAGAAGTTTATTCTCTTAACATGTTTACCATCTTTCTGCCCTGGTGGTATTGGCCCTTCTTTATCTGACCAGGGTGTCCACCCTCTTTTTGAACCAACACTTGTGAAAATGAGGGTTTGAAGTTTCAATTCTACAGATTTTACTCACCAAGCCTTAATCAGATATACAGGACCCAAAGGAATCTAAGATTTAATGCAAATGAATAGGACGTGGATTTTTTATTTTTATTTTTATTTATTTATTTATTTTTTATTTATTTATTTTTTTTTTAAAAGATGACCGGTAAGGGGATCTTAACCCTTGACTTGGTGTTGTCAACACCACGCTCAGCCAGCGAGCAAACCGGCCATCCCTATGTGGGATCTGAACCTGTGGCCTTGGTGTTATCAGCACCGCACTCTACCGAGTGAGCCACAGGCCGGCCCGGACGTGGATTTTTTAAAAAAGGAGATTATGAGGTTTACAATTTTCTTATTTTATGTGCCCTCACTGTTTGGGACATTTAAAGTGGTGTTCTAAGAAAGAAAAAGCCTAGGCAAAGTGATATCAATTGGAATTCTCTCTTCATCTGAGATTGTGGAATGCCTCTTATTTTAGGTGTTAGGGAAGAGTACTGAATAGTATATGATTTAAAGACTATGTTGTTGGTGCAATCACTGCTGCTGTATCTCCCATTAGGATAGTTAACTAGGGTTTAGAAATGTTCCTTTGGCCTAGTAAAACACTGACCATAATAGCAAATGGCTAATATTTTCTGGATCTGGAGCTTAATTCAGTTTCTATGTGTAGCTGTTAATTGTGTATCAATTAACATGGACATTTAACATCTATATTTTGAGGGCCAAGGGCAAGCAAATTATATCTGTAGAAGTGTGAGGACATTAATTTTATAATGGCAGAACTACCAAGCCTATGTGTTCTTTCTAATTCATCATCTTCCTGTATTTATGCTTCTGGCTTAAGAGACTCAGTCCAAGGCATATGGGAATGAAACACATTTGACCTTCTAATATCAATCAGATGACTTCAGGTAAAGTCAAAAAGGCCGGCCTGCCTCTACCTGGTCAAATTTGTTATATAATGCGCTTTGATTTCAAAGGATTAGTTTGGGAAATGGCAATACAGTCTTAAATTTTTATTTGCAGTGTTCATCCAACCAATCATGCCTGTGGTTGCAGAAGAATAGTTTCCATTAGGTTAATAGTGTAGATGTGCCTCAAAGCGTAGTGATATTGGAAATAAGACAACAAAATCCCCTCCATCATTTTTCTTTACTTTGAGTTTTCAAAAAATGCACACAATAGTAGCACAGTACCTGAATAACTATTCTATTTTTATCTTTTAGTTTCGATGTTAGAAGGCCAGTAGGATTTTTAGACACTATAGGAAAACATGTGGAAGAACAATATCTACATATGACTTGGATTTCTGAGTTTGCAGAACTAAATCTATTTTACCTTTTCGTTCTGTTTAGTATTGGCATTTTCAAATGCTCTTATACCTAGGCCAGTAAAAATGTTTTTTCTCCTTAGTATCTGTCATTTGTGTGTTACATTTGTTTATTATAGTTTTTTCTTTTTTAATATTAATATTTCCTTAAAATTTTAAGATAGCAAATAGAAAATTTATACAAGTGACTTTGCAGAGAACCTTTATCTGTTGAGTTCTGTTTAATGCTATCCACAGTTAACTTTTGCAAGTGAGATGTCAGGTTGCTGTGGCATTACTGGAATAAATTATATGATATGTGCTTATTTACAAGACACTGAGCTCCAAAGCAATTTTTATTATGCTGGAGGCAGTCCAGACAGTTTTATCACTTTAAGGGTCTGCAGCATTAAAATGTTTTAAATTTCCAGTGACGCTTACTGACACAAAATACCAGTGGATTATAAAATGGAGAAATGCTATAAATCCCTGCCACTAACTTTGTGAAGCAGAAAGCCAGATCTGAGTATGAATTTAGTATGAAGTTGACTTTTTTTAATTAAACTTTTCTTGAGATAGTTATAGATTCACATGCAATTGTAAGAAATAATACAGAGACATACTATGTGTACTTCATCTTGTTTTCCCCAATGGTAACATCTTGGAGAACTATAGTATAATATTACAACCAGAATACAAGGATCTCTCATATTGCCACTTCCCCTACCACATGTGCCAGCCCCCAACCCCCCATCTTATCTCTTCTCCATTTCCATACTTTTGTCATTTTGAGAAATTTGTATAAATAGAGTCATATGGTGTATAACCTTTTGGAGTTGGCTTTTTTTCATTTAGCATTATTTTCTGACAATTCATCTAGGTTGTTATGTATATCAATAGTTTTTTGTTGTTGGGTAGTATTCCATGGTATGGTTGTACCACAGATTGTTTAACCATTTGCCCATTGAAAGATATCTGGGCCATTTCCAGCTTTGAAAATACAAATAAAACGGCTATAAATATTTACTTACAGATTTTTGTGTGGACAAGTCTTCCTTTCTCTGGGATGAATGCTTAGGAGTATAATTATTGAGTCTTATAGTAAGGGTGTTTTGTTTTTTTCATTTTTTTTAACCGAAACATAATTGATTATACATGTTTGTGGGGTACAGAGTTGATTATAGGTATTTGTGTACAATATGGGATGCTCACATCAGGATAATTAGCATATTCATCATTGTGAAACGTAATTGTTCTTTGTGTGCATTAGCCAATTTCTCCTTAACCGTCCCCCTCACCTCTAGTAACCACAAATTTTTTCTCTCCTTCTAAAAGTTCAACATGTTATTGTGATTGCCTACCCTTCCTCCCTTCTCTTGGAAACTTCCAAACTGTCTTCCACACTGGCTGTACCATTTTTTTATTCTCACCAGCAATGTATGAGTGATCCAATTTGTCATCATCCTCAGAAGCCTTTGGTGGTGTCATTTTTTTTTTTTTTTTGGCTGCTGGCCAGTATGTTGTCACTATTTTTTATTTTTGCCTTTCTGATAGATGCATAGTGATATCATATTTTGATTTTAATCTGCATTTTCATAATTGCTAATTTTGTTGAACATCCTTTCATGTGCTTATATTCTCTTTGGTACAATGTCTCTGAGCTTTTGGTGTCAAGTCTACTGTTTACTTAGCTTTAGACACTGCAGACTTTATCCTATTGTTTTTCTAGAAGTTTTATAGTTTTATGTTTTACATTTAAGCCGGTGACCCTTTTGGAGTTAACTTTTTGTGTAAAGTGTCAGACTTAGGTTGAGGTTCACTTTTTGTTTTTCCTATAGATATCCAGTTGCTTCAGCACCATTTATTGAAAAGGTTGACTTTCCTTCATTGGATTGCCTTTGCATCTTTGTCAAAAATTAGTTAGCTGTACTTGTATGGAGCTATTTCTGTATTCTCTGTTGTGTTTCATTGATCTGTGTGTCTATCCCACCAACAGTGCCACACAGTCTTGATGACTGTAGCTATATATAATAAGTCTTGAAACCAGGTAGAATAATTTCAACCATTTTATTGTTCTTTTTCAAAATTGTTTTGACCATTCTAATCCTTTTGTCTTTTGATATAAATTTTGGAATAATCTTGTTTATCTACAAATGTTTTTCCAGGATTTTGATAGGAATTGCATTAAATCTATCAGTTTGGGGAGAATTGACATCTTTACTATTTTGAGTCTTCCTGTCTGAACATAGTATATTTCTCCATTTATTTAGATCTTTGATTTTATTAAACAGCATTGTGTAGTTTCAGCATACAAATCTAGTACACATTTTGTTAAATTTATACCTAAGTACTTATTTTTTTTTCAGTGATTAGAAATGTTTTAAATTTCAGTTTTCATGTGCTCATTGCTAATATATGGAAAAATTTTTTAAAAAAATGTTGATATTGTATCCTATGACCTTGCTGAGCTAACTCACTAGTTCCAGGAGTTTTTTCCTGTAGATCCCCTGGGATTGTTTTGGGTATGCAGTCATGTAATTTACAAATAATTGTCTATTTCATATTGGGTGAGTTGTGATAGTTTGTGTTTTTGGAGGAGTTGGTCCAGTTTGTCTGAATTGCCAAATTTATATGTTGTTCATAGTATTCCCTTATTATTCTTTTGATGTCTGCTCATTTTCTTTTCTTTTTCTTTTTCTTTTTTTTTTGTCTTTTTTCCGTGTCCGGCAACGGATCGCAACCCTCAGTGTTGCCCCCGTACCGGACCGGGGACCGGCAACGGGATTGCAACCCTCAGTGTT
>NW_007728688.1:275667-280127 GCF_000696425.1 Galeopterus variegatus | reverse complement strand
TTTTAAAAAAAAAAAAAAAAAAAAAAAAAAAAAAAAAAAAAAAAAAAAAAAAAAAAAAAGAAAATTAGGAGAAGGGAAGCCTATTGTATTTACGTATATTTTAGTACTGTATTCTTGCTGCCTATCTAATATTCCAAAGTTCCTTCTTTCATCTTTCATTCTTTCCTTTCTCTTTAGAATACCTACCTCTGCCATTCTTTTAGGTTAGTGTGCTGGTGACAATTTGCTCTTTTTGTAGGTTAAAAAAATTGTAGAACATTGGCAATTTCAGAAGATTCAGTATAGTATTAGGGGGTGATCAGTAAAAGTCAAAGGAAAGGGAAGACTGTGTGTAGAAGCGACCTGCTGCAAGGTCTAGTGTGACTCATGATCCATTTTCCCTCCTCAGCCTCTTTATATAGAGGATTCACTGTGTATAAGGCAGTGGGTGGTGAGAGTTACACATTGTGGTACATCCATGCAATGGACTAGAACTCAGCAATAAAAAAGAATGAATTATTGATACAACCAACAACATGGATGAATCTCAAATGCATTATGCTGAGTGAAAGAAGCCAAAAAGAATACATAGTATGTGATCACATTTGCATGAACTCTAGAAAATACAAACTAATGACAGAAATTGGTGAAAATTGGTGGCTATCTAGATAGGAGAGAAAGGGAGTGAGACAGAAAAGATTACAAAGGGACCTTGAGGAAACACTGGAGGGTGTTTGCCTTGATTGGGTAATGATTTTATGGGCACTTACATATGTTAAGTGTATCTAATTGTACACTTTAATTATGTGCAGCAGTTTACCGTATGTCAGTTATAACTCAATAAAGCTGTTAAAAAAAAATAAGTGTTGTCAATAACTGTTCCTGCAGTGCATGACTGTTGTGCAGCTATCCCACATGCCCATACTCTTGTTTACAAAATGTGACCAGTGAGTGCATGATGAGATGTTGTGGCATTGCCAAATTGCTCTGGAAGTTTACAAATATTTACTTACTTTCAGTTTTTAAACTAACTTCTTTATCAATGGTAAGAAATAATCTTGTCTGTGTACCGCTCTTTGAGTCACCCTATTTAGAATAATGCTTCCACATTATTTTATATACATTTTTTTCTTTCTCAGAATGGGGCCATTCTGTATGTATCATTCTGAAACCATTCTGTCCATCTTCATGGTCACACTATGATTTGACTAACCTGTGTTCCGGTATATGAATTCTGGCAATGAGTGTATGTGATTTTCTTAACATGATCCTAGGAAATTAACTAGGTTTGGTAAAATATGCTGCTGAGTTTCAAAGTGGATTATACTGATACTTTGGTATAACATTCCCACTTGCAGATTTTTGAAGGAATAATGTGAAGGTTTAATGCAATATAAGAACTTTCAAATAGTGGTATGCTGGGGTATGCCAGGGATCCGGTATGATAAAATCTGTGTTCAGATCCTAGCGTCCAAGTGAACTGGATGGCTTGGGGCAAGTTGCTGAAAATTCTCTCAGCCTCTGTTTACTTCTTTAAAGATAGGGCAGCAGTTGCCTCACAGGATCAGTGATATGGTGAAAGTGCTTTGTAAACTGAAAAGTGTTATATGTATGTAAGTTTATTTCATTGGATATATTTTTACCTTCATCAGGGGAAGTTATTGTATTTTTCTTCAGGAATAAGGTCCATATTTTGAAAACAGTTTGGAAACTAGTTCTTAAAAATGGAAGGGGAATTTTGTAGCGTCTTGCTTTTTACATATAGGTTAAAGAACTGGGAGATAACACTGGAAATAATATACTTTTTTCTCTTTTTCAGGCAGTTGCTGTGTTAACTGAATTAATTAGGGAAAACTTCAGGAATAGCAAATTAAAGCAGTGCCTTTTACCAGCACTTGGGGAGCTGATCTATCTTGTAGCCACCCAGGTGAGATTTTCTGATGAACTCTATTGCTGTTTCACATGTTCTGACATATCCTGGCTGACAGGTATTAATAGCCTACAAAAGTTTTTTGACTTTGCCTCTTAGAACTTAGGAGAAATGCCTAAGGAACTTGGGAGAAATTTTACATCTGGAGGAGAGAGATTTTAGTGTCTCTGTCTCTTTTTATCTCACTCTGTCTGTCTCTCTTCCCTCCTTCCCAGTGGGCCTTTTTTTCCTTTTAAGTGTGGGAGATTGGCAGGTCATATTTTAAAACCAGTGGACTGAAACTCCCTAAAGTACTCCCTGAGCTGTTGCCATCTTTGACTCCTTCAGGCAAGAGGAGACCATTTATTCTCCCAGTATAAAAGCTCCATTTCAGTTTAAGTAAAACACTACTTTGTGCAAATATAGCTTTTAATGTGACTGTGGAATTTGCGATGGCAGAATTTGACTTCTTATTTCTAAGTGCAACAGAATTAACAAAGGAAAAGCTGATATTTCATTAATATGTTTAAGAATATTACTGAACATAGATATATGGTTTAGTCTTTTCATGTGATACTCTGAGAGTTTTAAATAAGTACTGGTAAGTTACAAGTTAATAAGGAAGTTCTTTCATTGCATTTCTTAAGTCTTGGTTCTAGAACTTGGTCAAATGTTATATAACCTGAATATCCATAGTATTTAAATTGAACCGACTTTCCAGACAATAAACACTTTAAGGCAACTACCGTAATTGTTATAAAACGTAAGTATTTAAAATTGTTTAGCTCAACAGTTAGTATAATAGCTGGTATAGCAAATCTCTTCTCCTCTTCTTTTCATGAATGTCTTGTCTATTCTTGACTCTTTGCATGTCTGAATAAATTTTAGAATTGGCTTGTCCCATTCTGCAAATCATCTTTTTTTTTTCAAACCGCATTGATTTTGCAGATAAATTTAATAGGAACTGATATAGTTATGATTTTTGAGTCTTCCGAAGTATGTTTGGAATCTACTGAATCTGTATATTGATTAGGAAAGTGTTGATATCCTTATGATATTTAGTCCCTCAATGCATGAAAAATAGTTTCCATATATTTATATATTTTTTATTTTAATTGACACATTGTAATTATACATACTGATGGGGTACAATGTGATGTTTTGGTACATATGTATGTTGTGTAATAGGTTGGAGTAATTAATGTATCAATCACTTCATTTATTTATCATTTCTTTATGGCAAAGACGTTCAAAAGCCTTTCCTCTAGACCTTTGATACATTTTAAGGATGTCAGAATAAAACAGTTACTTTCATTAGAAGCGTGATCAGGTACCTGGTCTGCCATCTTATCAGAATAGGAATCTAGTCTATTTTTTTTGCCCTATTTTTTATCCCCCTCTCCCAGTTTTAACTGAGGTATAATTACAATAAACTGCACATGTTTAAAGATTACTATTTGATAAATTTTGATATATGTATACACCTATGAAACCATCACTACCATCAAGATAATGAACGTATCTATCACCTCCAAAAGTTTCCTCTGCATTTTTGGTAATCCCTCTCTCCTGTCCCCATGTAACCACTGATTTGCTTTCTGTCATATGAAATGTTTGCATTTTCCAGAATTTGATGTAAATAAAATTATACAGAATCATATTCTTATTTGTTTCTAAAAGTAGATATAGAGAATCATTTTCCTGGGTTTGTACTTTATTGAAATAGCCTAGCTTGTGTCCAATTGAAGTTCATAACCAAGGGAATGGGATCCATGAGATAAGAATTTGAAAATTTTGGAGAAGTAAGGGATAGTCCATATCCTAACAACCTTGAAGAGGCAGGATGGGAATGGGATCCTGAGCCCTGGTGGAAGGAATGGAGGAGCCTGTTCTGTTACAACCATAGGGTAGAAGTAACAGATGGCTTCAGGTGGAGGTAAGTTTGTCCTTTCTTTCTCATGACTTCCATCATCTCTGTGAAGGAGGAAAGTAGGTGAAGTGGTAGGCCAGTCACAGGTTTGAAGTTGTACTTTTAAAGAGAGAGTTGATTAGAGAAACAGTAGGCCTGGAGAGAGATGTTTAAGATCCCCTGGGGTTGCTGATCATGTCATTAATGGTCTTTCTGTGCTCTGTGGTGTCACTTTCTCTAAGAAACCAGTTGCTGAGTGCTGGCCTGCAGAAAGTAAGCAACTGGCTTCCTCCAAGTTTGGGGTTTCCCCAAGCAAGGGTGAAGGTTTTGCCAAAGAGAAAGGTAGTTCAAGTTTTTGGCAGGAGTGATTAAATGATGGGCCAGGGAATCTCAGTGGCAGTAAGGGAGGGAAGTAATAGATTGGGGGAAAGAGGAGGAGGTGGGGGAGAGGGCACAGAGTCCAGTGATGTTAAAGGTTGTGGTGGATGATTTGAGTAAGTGAGCTGGAATAGAAGAAAGTTGTGTTTGGAAGTTAAATTTAGTTCTGAATTAGGGATTTTTGAGTTGGAGCAGCTTCTCATCATATAATATCCATGGTATCACCATATATGGAATTCTATGATTAAGTAAGGGTACAGTTTTTTTTTTTTTGTCTTTTTCCGT
>NW_007728688.1:268917-275073 GCF_000696425.1 Galeopterus variegatus | reverse complement strand
AAGGGTACAGTTTTAATGGGTGAAATTTCTCCTCATGGATATAAAATACTTTTGGATAAATAATGTACCAATTCTATCATTTGGACAATCATTACATACTTTCTCTAACTAGAACCTAATTTTTTCTGCTTGAAAAAGATTAATTTTTTTCACTTTCTGTGCGTCACCTGGTTTATTACATGATTTTATTTGAGTACAAGAGGGTATTATACTGATTTGGTTACTCTTCTGTGAGAGAATTAATACTCATGTCACTAAAATCAGTGGACCTACTAGTCACATTTGCTTATTTTTATTTAGCACATTGTCTTCCTAGGTAACATACTTAACATACTGCCTTTTACTTATGCTTATGGATTGCTTTGAGATGTTACTCAAAGTCGTGTGTCCTGTGCCTTCAAATCATTCCAGATAATGTAATATTTTTTAAGTAGGGATATTGATATTATCATCTACAATTAGCAATAGAATATCAAATCATATTGTCATTTCTCAATTATTTTTATCTAGTTACTGATGAGGGGATCTTATCAACATCATATATAATATGAGAAATAGAAGGAATGGCTTGTATGTACAATGCAATAAAAGACCCTTCATCTGGTCATAATTGTGAGGTAGTAAGTAGTACTTTAAATAGAATATTAAGAAGTTTTAGACAGTTTGTATATTTGGAACTGTGCCTTTTTCTTTTTTTTGGAAAAGTATACATTTAAATTTTGTATATTACAAAGTATACTATTAACAATTTTTTTGCAATAATATATCTCAGAGCACTTTGTAATGATGCTTAACAAGATATGATTGTCTGTTGAGAGTCACTGAATTTAAGAAATCAAACTTTAATTTCTCTTCAAACTCTGAAGTACATGCTATCTTCTAGGATTTTTCTGTTCAAAGTATGAAGTTCATGTATGAAAGTAAAAAATGAGTTTTTATAAGGAAACTATTTTTCTTTTTAGTGGCTATAAATTAAAGTTATGAATGGAAATCCTGATCTTACATTGCTTAATAGAAAAAGGGGAAAAAAAAATTACCACTACAAAAGTAAATCAGGTATTTTCAAAAATATAAATCTTCTAAAGATTAAAAACGTGGGTTAAATCTATTTCAAGATACGTTTTCTGAAAATTATTTGATATCAATAAGTAATATAACTGATGGATTGTAAGAAGAATCTTATGCTATAATGAGTGTGCTCTTTTCTTGAATGTGTTAATATCTTTTGTGA
Organism: Galeopterus variegatus; assembly: GCF_000696425.1. NCBI lineage: Eukaryota > Metazoa > Chordata > Mammalia > Dermoptera > Cynocephalidae > Galeopterus > Galeopterus variegatus. Next base: position 273,842 of record NW_007728688.1, on the reverse strand, counting down.
TGTTAGCTTCACTGTCTTTCCTTCCACTTCATTTTAGGAAGAAAAAAAAAGGAACCCTAGAGAATGCTGGGCTGTTCCCTTGGCTGCATACACAGTGCTAATGAGGTGCCTTCGGGAAGGGGTAAGCCTCCTTTGTTGTCATCTGTAGACACCTGCAATTGTAATAACCCTTCAGGCACTGTGTGAGGATTGTAGCCTGCAGCAGTGCAGGAGCTTGTCAACCAAGTATTGCTCCTGAATTTAAATAATCCCGACAAGCCACTGTGAGCAATGACCTACTGTAGACCAAGTATAAAACGAACTAGCTTTCTCATTCATTTAAATGTCTTTTTAAAAGATGATAGTAAATATAAACAACATAACTAGTTCTTAATAGCGTGCTGTAATCACCCTCCTGAACCCTTTTAAGTTTTCGTGACAGCAGTTTAGTAATGCAGAGAATTTTCTGTGAACCTCAGATACCCCATGATTATCTTGTCAGGATGACATTTTGAGGTTCAGAAACAGGGAACCTTCCACTACTATCCATTGATTTTAATATTAAGTAGTATTTATTAAGTGACGTGATTTTTCAATTTATTCACAGCATTTCCTATGCTATTGTTAATGGCTGAAAACCAGCCAGCTGGCCAACGAACCGACTCATATATATGTAGCTCCTCTGTGTAACTATGTAAAGGATTTAGTAACCGACCTAAAAGGCTGGCATTTTCTGTTTTCTTTAAACNAAGCTCTACGGGGTTTTACCTAGTGATCCAAAAATGAAATTTGAACACTTCATAGCCTATAAGTTTTTGAATACTTAGTCATTTGTTGTTATAGAATATAATGGAGCAAGTAAATTGTACTTTATCAATAATATGGGAATTAAGTCATTTTTATTTATAGTCAAAAGACACATTTGGGTTCATCATTCAAGGCCTCTAGCTAGACACACTTGAGGGCACACAGATGAAGAAGGTGAAATTCCTGTTTACACATTCATCTCACCTGTTGTGGGAAATAAGATAAAAATATAAAGTGGAATACATAAATGCAGAAAAACAAAATACAGGAACTCAAAGGAGAAAGGAGTCTTCTAGGGATCTCTTTAATGTATACAATAAATTCTAAAAGCTTTTTATCTTTAATTTTTAAAACTTAAGTTATCGTCTGGTAAAAAGTGATTAATTCTAGTCCCTAAGGTTGTATCTTTTATCCAATATCCCTTTTCCACACCTGCCCCCATTTTTTTCATTGGATACAGAAAATGAAGAATTTTTGATAGTCATGTGCATTTTTTTTTTCAGGAGAAGCATTATTATTTTTTGTCTTTGAAAAAGAATGCTTTTATTATTTATTTATTTTTCATTTTATTGTTATATAATATAATCATTTTTTGTGGCCCTTTACCAATTTCTCCCTAACCTTCTTCCCCCTTTACCACCTCTGGTGGCCTCAGTTCTGTTTTCTCCTTTTGAAAGTTCAAGGAATTATTGTGATTGTTTTACCTTTCCTTCTCTCTTCCTTTTTTTTTTCCAGCTCCCACTTATGAGTGGGGACATGTAGTATTTCTCTTTCTTTACCTGGCTTATTTCACTTAACATAATTTTCTCTGAGTTCATCCATGTTGCTGCAAATGGCAGAATTTCATTCCTTTTTATGATAGAGAAGTATACCGTTGTGTGTATATACCACATTTTCCTTATCCAGATTGTTTCTCGGAGATTTAGGTTGATTCTTCTATTACTCTCGAATGGGCTTTGAGGAGAGAGACTTCCTCTTTTTTGGGTCTCTGCTGGTGACTCGCCTTGTGTCAATGCATTTGAAAAACAAAATACAGGAACTCAAAGGAGAAAGGAGTCTTCTAGGGATCTCTTTAATGTATATAATAAATTCTAAAAGCTTTTTATCTTTAATTTTTAAAACTTAAGTTATCGTCTGGTAAAAAGTGATTAATTCTAGTCCCTAAGGTTGTATCTTTTATCCAATATCCCTTTTCCACACCTGCCCCCATTTTTTTCATTGGATACAGAAAATGAAGAATTTTTGATAGTCATGTGCATTTTTTTTTTTCAGGAGAAGCATTATTATTTTTTGTCTTTGAAAAAGAATGCTTTTATTATTTATTTATTTATTTTTCATTTTATCGTTATATAATATAATCATTTTTTGTGGCCCTTTACCAATTTCTCCCTAACCCTCTTCCCCCTTTACCACCTCTGGTGGCCTCAGTTCTGTTTTCTCCTTTCTCTTTCTTTACTTGGCTTATTTCACTTAACATAATTTTCTCTAAGTTCATCCATGTTGCTGCAAATGGCAGAATTTCATTCCTTTTTATGATAGAGAAGTATACCGTTGTGTGTATATACCACATTTTCCTTATCCAGATTGTTTCTCGGATAAGGTTGATTCTTCTATTACTCTCGAATGGGCTTTGAGGAGAGAGACTTCCTCTTTTTTGGGTCTCTGCTGGTGACTCTCCTTGTGTCAATGCATTCGAGTGGCTAGTCTAGGGCTGCCTGTGTAGTGGCTGTAGCTGCTACTCTGGTGGTGAGCTGCTTTTGCGGCAGCCGTGGCTGCGGCAGTGGCTGTGGCGGGCCACCTGCACAGAAGTGATATTTTCGGCATGCTTCTGCCTTCTGCCAGGTGGTGGGGGCTGCCCATGGCTCCTGCCTACCTCATGTGTATTGTTATTATTAAATAATTATTGTTTATAATTATGAGATAGTGATATAGTTTTGTGATTCAGTAACACACTTGCTTTCTATTGCCTTGGTATGTATGGCAAGTCTTGTGTATTTTTCATAAAGGGGGAGGAAGTTCAGAACTCTATAACTTCTGAAAATTTTATACACATATATTCAAAAAGCAGTTAAGTATGTGCTTTTGGTATCCACTAACATTATCCCTACAAAATAGATAAATTAGGGGATTATTATTCTCCCTAAAAAGGATTTCTATCCTTATAAAAATAATTCCATTATAATATTTCTTAAAATAGCACATTTATCTAATGCATTCAGGACATAGTTTAAGATAAAATAATTTTAAACCTTTTATCTTCAACAGTTTAAAAACTTTTTTCATGTAGAGAACGGTTTTTCCAGTACCTCCTAGTATTTCTGAATGTGTGATCTTTTCCTGTGAAACATACTTCATAAACAGAAGAGTGTATGAAATGTATATGTATAGTTGAAAACACACTCACACACTCACTGTCTTAAAAAAAAAAAAAAAAAAGAAGGCTGGTAGCTTAGAGAATTCCTTTCTGTCCCTTTTGGATTTCATCTTGTCTGTTCTTTCAGGGCGTGACCACTGTTCTGACTTTGGTGATAAATATTCCCAAGTTTTTCTTTTTGGTGTTCCCATCTTTGAAGGTATTGCTAAATATTAAGTTGGTTGGTTCTTAATGTTGAATGCTCATATTCTTTTGAGACTTAATTTTTTTTACTTAAAGCTAGGTTGAGGTTGATACATGCTTAATGTGTATATAGCTCATTTGTACCACTGCATAGTATGTTGTCATTGGAATATGCCTCAGTATGTATATATATGCACACACATATGGGTGTGTGTATCAGTTTATAATCCCACTGGGAGGACACAGGAATACCCATTAACTCACATCTTCTCAAGCATTTGATATAGTCAGACTTTAATTTTTGTTAATATAATGGACATTAAGTAGTTTCTCATAGTAGTTTCAATATGCATTTCCGTGATTACTAATGAAGATGACCATCTTTTTCTATTCATCTGTTTTTTTTGGCTTTTCTCTTTTGAAGAGTACTTGTCACACGGGTATTGATATTGAGCTTTGTACCCGGCAGATATGTACAATCAACTATGTTACAATAAAAAACATTAAAAAAAAAACAAGTGCTTGTCAAGATGTAAAACTGCTTTTTCCAGTGCTTTGTTGGAACTTGAAACTTCACAATCTATCGTTATAAATATTCCAAGCATTAGAAAAGGAAAAAAATCTATAATGATTGCTTTTGTTTCCATCACCTAGATTCAACAGTTGTTAACATTTTGCCCTCTTTGCTTTGTTGTAATGTGTGCAAGTGAAAGTATATATACATATGCATGTGCATTTATTTTTTATTCATTCGTTTATTTTCTGAACTGTTTGAAAAAATTTCAGATGTCATGGCACTTTACCCATAAGAATTCTATGTGTATTCTTGATATTAATCTTTTGTTGTTGATATGTGTTGCAGATACTTCCTAATTTATTGTTGGGCTTTTCATTTTCTTTACGGTGTGTATCGGTAGAAGTTCTTAATTTTACTGTAGCTAAATATATCAATCTATTCCTTTATGATTTGTGCTTTTTGTGTCTTAAATTCTTCCCTATTCTAACATCATTAAGATAGTCTGTTACATCTTCTAAAAGTTGCTTTTCCTTTTCCTATTTAGAACTTTAACTATTTGTAATTGTTTTTTGTGTGTGGTGCTATGTATATGTCTCTTCCTGGGCTCTATTTGGTTCTGTTGGCCTATTTATCTCTTGCCACACTATCTAAATTAATACTCCTTATTTTTAATAATTTTTTTAATATATGGGAAGTTTTGCCCTGCCAGTATAATCTTGTTTCAAGAGTTTCTTAGCTATTTTTGTTCCTTTTCATATAATTTTTTTTTTTCCCTTTTTGTCTTTTTTCGTGACCGGTAACAGGATCGCAACCCTCGGTGTCGCGCCCGTACTGCGACTGGCAACGGATTGCAACCCTCGGTGTCGCACCCACACCGTGCTCAACCAGTGAGCGGACTGGTCTCTATATGGGATTTGAACCCTCGGCGGGAGCGCCACCGAGTGCACCACCGGGCCGGCCTGTTTTTCATATAATTTTTTTTTTTCCCTTTTTGTCTTTTTTCGTTACTGGTAACAGGATCGCAACCCTCAGTGTCGCGCCCATACCGCGACTGGCAATGGGATC
>NW_007728688.1:266089-268388 GCF_000696425.1 Galeopterus variegatus | reverse complement strand
AATCAAAATTTCAATATACTTATTCATGGCTGCACTACAGCCAGATGTCTTTTTTAAAAAAATTAATTCATTTATTAATACTTTTTTACATTCTAAAATGTTGCAGAGCAGTTGGGAGGAGGGGGAAGGCGGAAGGAAATAGGGCGGGAGGAGTAGGAAGGAGGGGGAGCTCGGTCAAGGCCCATAACACCCTCCTAATTCCAGCAGGGGAGACCAGTGGAATTCTGGTGGCTGCTTGGTGGTCATCGCTGAGCTGGTTGTGGATGTTGTGGGCACTTGCGAGGCCCTTGGTTCCCCATCGCCCCAGCTTGGGAGCACAGGGTGTTTCCTGGGGTGGTCTGGTGCTTATAGCTGGGCTGGGTGGGATTGTTGCCGGGGGTGGGGGTGGGGGTGGGACGGTGCATGGCTGAGGTCCACTACCCTCCCTCCTCCCTGTCTTGGGAGCCCAGGGGGCTTCTGATCCTTCTAGGTTTTATAGGTGTTCTTTGGTGGTGTTAGACCTTTACTAGTTAATATTAGACTGTCTCTGATCTATGGGTATGTTTTTTTCTTTCAGTTCTGTGTTTTTTTTTTTTTTTCAGTTCTGTGTTGGTTTATTCTCTGTTCTACCACTTAAACTCTGTCTTCTGCTTACTTCTAAAATACAACACTTGAGTCCTGGTAGTTGAGGTAAATTTCTGATTTGTTGCATATTCCCTGGAGAAGGTTTTTTGTACAGCTTAGTTTTTAATTGTTGACCTTGTATGTACTTCCACGTCTTGTGAGGTCTGGTACACCTGGGTTGTGTAGAAACTGCTCTGGGCCTGGGTCTTTTCAGCAAACTGCACCCCCGGCAGATCTGTATTCCCGATCAGTCTCTGCTGAGTGGTCCTGTGCTGATTGGGGGGCAGGTCAGCTGTGCATGCTGTGCCTTAGTGTTCCCCTGGTGGCCCGTCTCTCCCACCAACCCGCACTCCAAACACTTCCCATGGGGCAGGCCCTTGTGATGACTCACCAGCCTGAGTGGCTTGTTTTTTCAGTTGTCTGTGGCTCCTTGCTCCTATGTGGGTCCACGGGAATCCTGTCAGTGGTCTTGCTGGCCTGGGGGCCACCAAGGCCCTCTTCTCCCCTGCTGCCTCCACGCAGCTTCATACATAGGGCACAGCAGTGGCTTTTGCCAGCTCTTCCTCTGTGTGTTCATCAGCTCAAGCCTTGAAGCTGCCAGGACTTGAAATGGTGGGAGCGATCTTTTCTGTCTCTTATCATGGCTTCTTCCACCTTCATGAACTCTGTCAGTCTCTCCTCCTTTTCCCCTGAGCTCTAGCAGCCCCAGCTTGGCTGCCGTTGCTTTTTAATAGTTGTAAATTGGTTGATTTGTGGGAGAGAGTGATGCTAGGGACTGTCTATTCTGCCATTTTGACCGGAAGCCCCTGAAATGTTAATTGAAAATACATCTCTAAATAAATTTAAGGAGAATTACTTGGTATTAGTATAAAATGGAAGGCATACTCATTGAAAAGACTAACAGAATGACATTTGAAGTACAAAAAATAACTGGAATAACATGATAACTGATTGAAATTCCTTTGAATTCTTGATCACATTCAACCAATATATTTAATTTTTAAAGTTAGCTCTCTTTGGTGTTGTTGCAATTCCTTACAGCTAACATTTTATGAAACATATGTACTGGCTGGGTACAGAAAAGGCAACGATAATTTAGGCATTGCTGTCTTCAGTTATTGGGAAAGGGAAATGTTTTCTTATCCCTAATTCTGTACCCCAGGTTTTTATTGTTGTTTTGTGATTTAATTTTCTTTGTTTCTTTGTGTCATTACTCAGACGTTTAAGACTATGATCTTTCCTCTCAGTCTAGTGTAGCCCATTAGTTTTGACGTGTAGTGTTTCTATTATTGTTATTTTATAGATAGTCCCTCGTTCTAGTTTTAAATATTTTCTTCATCTAGGGTCATTTATGAGATGGTTTAAACTTTTTCAAGTGGGTGGAGTTTTATTGCCTTTTTCCCCTTTGTTGAGACAACAAAGGTGCGTTGCCTTATAGCTAAGAATGTGGTCTCTTTTATTCTCTCTCTCTCTTTAAAATTGAGCAAGTTTATATATTTTTACATATGTGTATATATACATATAAAAACATAAAATCGACCATTTAAATCATTTAATGTACAGTTCTGTGGTATTAGTACATTCACATTGTTGTGTTATTTCTCTTGTTTTTACATCTAATGAGATGTTCTTTTACTTAACTTTTTTTTCTCACATTCAAAACTTACTAATGTACCCTATTGAACATGGGCCATTG
>NW_007728688.1:264516-265938 GCF_000696425.1 Galeopterus variegatus | reverse complement strand
TATTCTCTCTCTCTCTTTAAAATTGAGCAAGTTTATATATTTTTACATATGTGTATATATAAATATAAAAACATAAAATCGACCATTTAAATCACTTAATGTACAGTTCTGTGGTATTAGTACATTCACATTGTTGTGTTATTTCTCTTGTTTTTACATCTAATGAGATGTTCTTTTGCTTAACTTTTTTTTCTCACATTCAAAACTTACTAATGTACCCTATTGAACATGGGCCATTGATTCTGGTTGTTACGCCTGTTCCTCTTCCCTCTAATCTCTGTGATGGGAAGAGCACAGTGTAGACATTTTACTTCTTCATTTTATTGATATGTAGACCCCTTCTTAGCAGGCAATTTTAGGTTTAAATTATAGATTTTTTTGTTTATTATTCATAGAAGACTAGGTTTGTCATGAGATATTTGTAAGTATTATATGAATGAAGGGTTTTCTANCATAGAAGACTAGGTTTGTCATGAGATATTTGTAAGTATTATATGAATGAAGGGTTTTCTAATCAAATAAGTTGAACACATTGGGTTGAACAAGGTTGGACAGTTTTGTTTGTTTCTAGTACTTTTTAGAGCTTTTAATTATGAATCTACTCAAGGGGATATTGTATGCAACATTTTCAAAGTTATTTGATCACAGACCTTATCCTGTGGCATGCTGTGGGGTGCGCTTTGGGAGAGGAAGCTGTAATCTTATACTGAGACTGTAATGAGTGAGTTGAAATAATTTTCAGTAGGTTTTCTCTTTTTAACTTTACCTGAGAAATTGTGATAATCTTTTCCAAACAGGTCATACTGCTTTATGAACATGATTTCTGTAACTTTAACAACGGTGATAGAGATGTGAGTCAGATGTTTTTGTCCCTGTTACAGATGCAAATGCTCAGATGGAGAGTGGGGAAGTATTTAGAGTGAAAGACTTACGGTAGAACACACAAAAAATAGGAAGATCTGGCATAACTGTTCAAAGAAGACTGTGATAGTGTAGAAGAAAAGGTATCTGTGATGATAATGAGTCATAGTTTAGGAGTCGGTGCCAACACTTCAGAGACCTTATTCTGGGAGTCAGATGTGGATTTTAGTCCCAAATGTGCCACTCTTTAGAGGTTTGATATTGGCCAAGCTCTTGGTGGTGTTTCCTTAAAAATAAGCAAACAAAAAAACCACAAAACAACAAAAACCTGTGCTTGATGACCTTCCATGTGCTTCTGACTCAGGCACAGCTTTTCCTTCTCTTAATTTGTCTTTCATGTTTGTCCACAATAGCAAAGAGCAGATCCCTCCTTGGGATCATTGCTGTGTTGATCTCAGGAATGTTTGGCATTGAACGTAAAAGATATATATTCCATATGTATGTAGAATAGGGAGGCTGAGAGAGTTGGCTTTTTTATTTTTTTTGAGTTATTTATTTTCT
>NW_007728688.1:261555-263488 GCF_000696425.1 Galeopterus variegatus | reverse complement strand
AAGTTTGATGTAACAAAATTCCTTTCAGAGAAAATTTAATTTTCATTTTTTAATTAGAGCTCTTTGTTCATCTTAGTTATGTTTATGTATTTAATTAGAAGAGACTGGGCTTGAATTTAAAAAAAGTACTAGAAATGTTAGCCATTATATATATTATCTTTGAAATGTTTTAGACACTTGTTACCTAAAACAAGAAGATAAATGAGTTAAAATTCTTGGTTTTTAAGAGCTAATGTGTATTTTTTTCTGTTTTTTAAATTGATACAATCTAAGTTTAATCTTCCTAATGAAGAAATGAATGTGCCAGCAACATCACGTTCTTTGTGGGTACTCACAGTTCCCCTTGCCTTTTAAACAGTGAAGGTAGACAACATGTGTGTGGAATAGGAATAATGCAGTGGGTTTTTTTTTTGTTTTTTTTAAATAGCACAGTGAATCTGATAATTCAGAGATTCATAATTTTCTGAATGCAGTTATTAGTAGGGTGCAAGAGGGCTTACCAGGTGTGGAGTTACCTAATGTGTCTTTAAGTGAATCAATGAGAATAACATGTGGGATGAGATCCTCAGCTAGCCCTGAGTGGGGTAGACCAGCTTCCAGAGAATTGATAGGGTAAGAAGCACACAGAGCGTGACATTTTCACTGCCAGAGGGAGTTTTGTGCCTCCCCATCTCCTCTGGCAGATATACTCAAAGGGGAGGGTCCAGAGTTTGGCTTTGCTGGGTTTGGCATGTAAGAACTGATGAAATATCAGTAGTAATACCTTTCAAGGATTTATATTAGTTGGATTACTGTATAAATTTTCATATTCCTTTGACTGTTTTAACAGTTACACACTTTGTACTGTTAATAAAATTTATAGCCCTTTTGTTTCTTTCTCATGTAATGCCTATTCTTCTAATTTTTCTATTTATTTATTATTATTAATGCTTAATGTTATTTTAGCTTAATGTTACTATGGTTAGAGAAAAGGACGTATGCATGATTCCAGGCTTTTGGAATTTGTTGAGATTTTCCTTTTGACTCAGTATGCATATACATACGGAAAAATGGGTGAATTCTGTCATGGTTGGTTTTTTTTTTTCCCTGCCTGTTAGGTCAAGTTTATTTTTTGGCTGCTGGCCAGTATGGGGATCCAAACCCTTGACCTTGGTGTTATGACATCACACACTAACCAACTGAGCTAACAACGGGCCAAGCTTAGGTCAAGTTTGTTAGTCTTCTTGATAGAGATGGATGAATGGATGGATGGATAGATGTATATCTTCTCTGTCTGTGCTGATTATTTTTTTGTCTGTTTTATCAGATTTTGATATGTGTGTTTAAATTGCCCTCTTTGGTAAAGTTGTAATTTCATCATATTTTGCTTTTATGTATTTTGAGTGTTAGTTATTAGATGTATAGAAAATTTAGGTTGTTTATCCCTTGGTTTATTGTAATTTCTATCATTATAGTGTGACTTTAAAAAATCTCCAGTAATGCTTTTTGCTCAAAGCCTGTTTTGTCTCATATTAATATAGCTATGCCAGCATTCTTTGGGTTAGATAGGACTGATATATCTGTTTTTATTCTCTTTTTCAGCCTTTCTATAACTTTATGTCTCTTCATATTGTTTATTTAAAAATTTCTGTCTTATAGTCATGTTCTCTTAACTATAGTATTTAGTCTATTTATATTTATTGTTATTATTGGCATAGTTGTAGTGATAGCCACCATATTATTTCGTGCTATTTGTTCCATCCATTTTGTATTTGTTTTTTTCTTCATATCCCCTTTTTTCATTGTGTTTTTCTAATTCCTCTTATTTTAGTGGTTATCCTCTTGCTCTTGTTTTTGAAATATGTTTTTTCTGTGAATACAATTGTAGGTTGACACTACTTTTCTATTAACAATTTAAAATACTGTTTGACTGTCTTTTGGCTGCAGTTGTTGC
>NW_007728688.1:257061-260848 GCF_000696425.1 Galeopterus variegatus | reverse complement strand
AGTAGCTCCCTCTTCCCACAAATCACACCTATCATAATTACTGCTAATAGAGGGTTGCGTAAAGGTTGCGTACCTTTCTATGTCCTTCCTTTCTTTATATATTTATATATGGATATTTTCTTCTTAAACAAATGTGGGATTATATTATATGTAGAATTTTAAATGCATTCTTCAGTATTTTTGTTAAGGTATAACTTTAAATGCTCAGATATATAATGTATATGTACTGTACATATTTTCTCGCAGTCTGAGACACTGTGAGGCTTAACGGTGCCCTTAAGAGCAGAAACTTAAGATTTTGATGAATTTTAATAATCCTTTCTTTTATGCCTAGTGCCTTTTTGTCCTGCATAAGAAAGCTTGATCTACCTCAAGGTAGTCAAGATATTCTTTATGATTTCATTTAGAAGCTTTATGGTTCTAGCTTTTACATTTAAGTTTGTGATTCATCTCATTAATTTGTGAGTATGGAGTATTTCCTGAGTTGTTTTTTTATGATCAAGAACATAGCCTAACTTGATAATGTTTTGTGTGATCTTGAAAAGATTGTGTGTTCTACTTTTGTTGAGTGAAGTATTCTATAAATGTCAAAGTTAGCTGATAGCATTGTCCCAGTCCTTTACATCCTTACTGATTTTTTTTATCTCCCTTATTTGCTTATTATTATACATCTTTTTTTTACAGTATACATGTCTAATTTATCAGAGTTGACCTTCAAGTAATGCTATACAAATTCATGTGTAATCTAAATGAACCTTATATAACATTAGAATATTATACCAGAATCTTATTTATATAATGATATACGAATTTATATATATTTAAGAATCTTACACCAGAATAATCTAGTATTCCCCTTGTAGTCTTTCTACTATTGTTATACATTTTACTTTACAGATTTTATAAACCTCACAATACATTGGTGTTATTTTGTTATTTTGTTTAAAGCAAAGATAGCACCAATGTATTGTGAGGTTTTATAGAGGTTTTTGTTACTACATTTTTTTTTTTTTTTTTTTTGTTTAAAACAAAAATAGCCCCAATTTTTTGGGGGGTTTTTTAGGGGTTTTTTTTTTTTTTTTGGTTTTTTTTTTTTTTGTTTAAAACAAAAATAGCCCCAATTTTTTGGGGGGTTTTTTAGGGGTTTTTTTTTTTTTTTTGGTTTTTTTTTTTTTTGTTTAAAACAAAAATAGCCCCAATTTTTTGGGGGGTTTTTTAGGGGTTTTTTTTTTTTTTTTGGTTTTTTTTTTTTTTGTTTAAAACAAAAATAGCCCCAATTTTTTGGGGGGTTTTTTAGGGGTTTTTTTTTTTTTTTTGGTTTTTTTTTTTTTTGTTTAAAACAAAAATAGCCCCAATGTTTTGTGGGGTTTTATAGAGGTTTTTGTTACTACATTTTTTTTTTTTTTTTTCCGGGTCCGGCAACGGATTGCAACCCTCAGTGTTGCCCCCGTACCGGACCGGGGACCGGCAACGGGATCGCACCCCTCGGTGTTGCTCCCGCGCCTCGCTCAGCCAGTGAGCGGGAACCGGTCTGTATGTGGGATCCGAACTCTCGGGCGGGAGCGCCGCCGTGCTTCCCAAGCGGCGCACTATCCAGTGCGCCACCGGGCCGGCCCCTTGTTACTACATTTTAAAGAGGTTCAAAAATTAAAGAACATAAGTCTATTATATTTATTCACATCCTTATCATTTTTATTATTCTTTATTCTTTTGTGTAGGTCCAGTTTTCCTCTTAGTATCATTTGCCTTCTGCCCGAAGTATTTCCTTTAGTGCATTTCTGCTGGTGATGAATTTTCTCAGCTTCTGTATGTCAAAAAAGTGTTCACTTTATCTTTATTTTTGAAAGATGTTATTGTTGGGTATAGATTTGTAAGCTGACAGTTATCTGTCTTTTTTTTTTTTTCCTTCTGCTGCTTTAACGATACTGCTCTACTGTCTTCTGATTTGTATTGTTTCTGATGGAAATTCTCCTGTCATCCTTATCTTTGTTTTTCTCTGTGGAATGTCTTGTTACTTGAGTTGCTTTTAAGGTTTTTCTCTTTATTATTATTATTATTTTTTTTTAAGCAGTCTTGTTATGATGTGCCTTGGTGTGATTTTTCTTTGTTTCTTCTGCTTGGTGCTCATTGAGCTTCTTAGACCTTCAGTTATTAGTTTTCATGAATTTGAAAAAAATTTAGTGAGTTTTTCAAGTATTTTTTCTGTCTCGTCCACCTTTGGAATTCCAACTACACTTATATTTTAGGTCTTTTGAAGTTGTCCCACAGTTCACTGATGCTCTGTTACTTTTTTTTTTTTCCAGTCTTATTTCTGATAGTTTTTATTGCTAACTGCTGTGTCTTCAAGTTCACTAATTTACGCCATAGTATCTAATCTGTTAATCCCATCCAATGTAATTTTTATTTAAGATGTTACATTACTTTTCTCTAGACTTTGATTTGGGTCATTTTTATATCTTTGGTTTCTCTCCTTATCATGCTTATGCTTTCTTCTTCTTTCCTGAGTATATGGACTATATTTAAAATAGCCATTTTAACATCTTTCTACTAAGTCTTTCATCATTTCTATTGATTGAGTTTTCTTCTGATGTGTCATATTTGCATCATTGGCAATATTAAATTAGATGCCAGACACTGTGAGTTTTATATCATTGGGTGCTGAAGTTTTCTGTATTTCTATAAGTACTTTTGTGGATTTTTTTGGACTCATTACATTACCTAAAACAGTTTTAACTTTTAAGCACTGTTAGGACGATCTAGAATAGCTTTTAGTCTAGGGTTAATATGACACACCACTGAGGCATATCTTTCTTAGGACTGTCCTTGATGTCCTGTATTTTGGTAGTCTTTCCACTCTGGGTAATTGGTACAGAAATTACTTCTAGCCCTGAGTGATTTCTGAAGATTGTTCTGCCTGCTTCTTATGATTTTAAAATTACCTTTCAATTTCTGTGTTACACTTATATTGTTTATTTTCCAGATTATTTTAGCATTTTTATTTTTATTAAAATATGTGGAGAATTGTTATGCTAGCTTGCTAGTGAATAATCAAATAATTATTTGTAATAGTTTTATAATAATCAGAAAGAGTTATCATTCCTCCCAAGATGCCTAACACATCCGAGGACAGATGATACAGTCTTGGTATCAGAACATTATTTGCAACGGTTATGAAGAAATGACATATATTTTTCATACTAAATAACTCATTTAATTTTTTCCTTGTTTTCTATCTCTCTAGGAAGAACGTATTGTGAATCACATAGCAGCAAAGATTATTGAAAATGTCTGTGCCACTTTTTCTGCTCAGGCCCAGGGCTTTATTACAGGCGAAATTGGGCCTGTTTTATGGTACCTATTCAGACATTCCACCATTGATTCTCTTAGGATAACAGCAATATCGGTAAGATGGATCACCTTTTGGGGATATATGAGTATCTGAGTATATTTAAACACCAAGTTTGAAGAAATGTGCCAGAGTAAGAGTAAATTTAATTGAATAGGAAGGAAACTGAAATCTCTGAGTAATGGTTGGTGAGAGCAGTAACTTGATTTTCTCCTAAAGCAGAATTTTTAAAAATGGGGTTGGAAAATGTTGGGACTGTCAGGGAATTCCAGTAGGACCTTGTAGGACCATGACATTATGGCTTCAATAACTCAGTGGAAAAAACTGTGGTAGTAAATAGAGTATACAGGATTTCATTTGTTATATTTTTAGAATTTCCTGACATTTTCTGTTTGCACCCTTGTTCAGATTTTGCATTAAACGGGTTTATCATGAGTATCA
>NW_007728688.1:236889-256670 GCF_000696425.1 Galeopterus variegatus | reverse complement strand
GCTCAGGCCCAGGGCTTTATTACAGGCGAAATTGGGCCTGTTTTATGGTACCTATTCAGACATTCCACCATTGATTCTCTTAGGATAACAGCAATATCGGTAAGATGGATCACCTTTTGGGGATATATGAGTATCTGAGTATATTTAAACACCAAGTTTGAAGAAATGTGCCAGAGTAAGAGTAAATTTAATTGAATAGGAAGGAAACTGAAATCTCTGAGTAATGGTTGGTGAGAGCAGTAACTTGCTTTTCTCCTAAAGCAGAATTTTTAAAAATGGGGTTGGAAAATGTTGGGACTGTCAGGGAATTCCAGTAGGACCTTGTAGGACCATGACATTATGGCTTCAATAACTCAGTGGAAAAAACTGTGGTAGTAAATAGAGTATACAGGATTTCATTTGTTATATTTTTAGAATTTCCTGACATTTTCTGTTTGCACCCTTGTTCAGATTTTGCATTAAACGGGTTTATCATGAGTATCATATGAATCATCTTAATGTTCAGGCATCTATAGTTCTGCAACTTTTGCATTTTGATTGGTTGTCTACTACTTTGCTCATGTAGTTATGATGACTTGGTGTAAAGGATAATTATATACGAAGATGTGTTAACGTGATTTTTATCAATTTAATAGCCTGTTGGACGAATATAACCCTTTCTCATGTGGTTTTCTTGAATACCCCATTTGATTACCAGTCTCATCTGGACTCTCAACATTTTGTGGCACTCTCACTGTATCTTTCTTGCACTTCTCTCTGTAGCAGTTTCATACCTTACCTTCTCTCCTTAAACCTCCAATCCCACATTTCATCCTGCATCCTCACTGAATAACTTTCCCTTACTACGTCCAGTGGGAACCATCCCAACTTTCTTCTGCCATATTAGCAGACCTAATTACAAGCCCACCTGTCCTCTCTCAGTTCTTTTCCTCCTGGTACAATTGATGAGATGTCCTTTCTTCTGTCAAAGGCAAATCTCTTCATGTTTCTCCAAATCGTCTTCCTGGTCCCTTTTTGGGAACGTCACTCAAATGGTTATTTTTTTCTCTTTCCTAAATTTTGAATCTCTCCTCCTCTACTAGATCCTTCTGGTCAGCATTCAGGTATTCATTAATCTTCCCCATTGAAATAACAAACAAACAAACAAACAAACAAAAAACACAAACATATTAAAAAGTCTCAAGGCCACACATCCCTTCTTCATAGCCATACCTCTTTAAAGAATTATTGCCACATAACGTTGTTCCTTTCTGGACCATGTTTCCTTTTCAATCCAAGCTGTTATCTGTCCTAAAAATGCCACTGAAGCTGATCTTGTCTTTCATGTTGCTAAACCCTGTGGATATTTATAGATGTTTTTCAGTTCTATCTTTCGTTATCTATGTAATCTTAAAGATCAAAGGCTAAAAATCTTGCCTCCTGAATATCATTAAGAAAGGATATATAGCATCCAACGCACACACACCCCTCTGCTTCACGAGCCACATGTTTTCAAAATTACAAAACTAATTATGTATCAATAATTACAGAGAAACCATCAGGAAGAATTACAAAGTACACCAGTGAACTTTCTTGAATCATCTTTCAATTATATTTTAAGGTATCCATTTTAATCCTGAGCCTTTAAAAAAAAAATCTGTCTTGCTTTAACTGGGTTTATGTTATTTTCATCTTTCTACTCAGTATGGTTTCTTTTCTTGGCAGAGTTTTTCAATTGTTCCCACTAAAGTCTCATACCTTCTAGCCCTTCCTTTCTTTATCTAACATATCAAGCTTGACTCTTTCATCTTGGGCTTCTTTTACTTTGTTCTTAGCATTCATCTGAGTCATGTATTTTTTTTCAGTGAAATTTTGCCAATTGTTGCAATAATGTCTCCTTTTCTTTTCTGCTCCAGGATCCTGTTCAGGATTATATGTTATATTTTGTTTTCATAACTCTTTAGTCTCTTCCAGTCTGAAACAGTTTCTTTGGTCTTTGTGTATTTCATGTCATTTTTAATTTTAAAAAGTGTACAGAGCTTTTATTTTGTAGGGTGAGGCTCAACCCGGGTCTAGCTGGTGTTTTCCCATTAAACCTCCATAGCATCCATTGATGACTTCCCACTTTACAAGCTGAGCATTGTTGATTTGAAAATCTGAAATCCAAAATGTTTCAAAATCTGAAATTTGATGCTCAGGGAAATGCTCATTGGAGTTTCAGATTTTGGCAAATATTTTTGTATAAAAGACCAGATAATAAATACTTTGAGCTTTGTAGACCATATATGAGTATAGTTTCTGTTGCATACTTTTGTTTGTTTTGTTTTCAATAACGCTTTTAAAATGAAAAAGCATTTTTTTTTTTTTTTACCGATCATGAGCTACACAAAAATGGGCCTCAAGGCATTGGTTGGAATTCTATTTTTAGGGAGCACTTTCCCTTATCCTGCATACATATATACGTATGTATGTATATCATTATGGACTCATGGATATTTATTTTATTAAATGGATTATAATGTGATACTACTACTAATTGAATGCTCAAATTATCCCAGATTTGGCCAGTGGGATCCCTTTAAGCTGGTTTCTGTGTCTTTTTGACCTATATCAATCATTGTTCGAGTACTTCCTTACCCTCTGACTGCATTCTTGGCTCATTTTTTACTTTTTCCATGACAGCCCTAGGATCGGTCATTTTTCCAAGGAGTCCATGGTAATTAGGAACAAAGATCAGGGTGCTCTTTGTGTTTGTTGCCAGGGGTGTCATTGTTTCTAGGCCTTCTCTATATTCAGAGCTAGAAAAAAAATATATATCCGTACATACACATAAATTTATTTTTTTATATCATTGTACATATTTTGGGAAAAAACTCATGAATTCATATTGATACGTCCAATTTTAATCTAACACCTCAGGATTCTTTCTAGCTTCTCTTTCCGTGTTTGTAAATCCCTTCTCTGAGAGAAATCTGGTAACCATTATTCCAGTATATTTACTTATGTGTTCAACCAGTTGATTTATTCCCTTGGTGTGTGACAAACTCCCATCCTCTCCTCTGTGATACTGCAGCTCCCTTGCCACTACACTCTGCTTCCTTGGCTACTCCTTGGCTCAGCATTCTCTTTTCCCTCTTTGTCTGCCTTCCTCAGACTCTGACATATTGGCTCTGGGAGGGAAGGTTAGAGAAGATGGGTTAAGGAAAGCAGAGTCATCTTTGGTGCTTTCCCTTCCCTTATCTCTTTCTATTTCACTAGTTACAAGCAGCTAGTCAACCTGTCCTGTGATTCTCTAAGCATCTCTCAGATCTTTCTACCTCTCTCTGCTACCTCCATGATCCAGGCTATCATCACCTCTCACCTGGACCACTGGAATAGCTTCCTAATGGTCTTCCAAAGGCCAATTTTTTGTTCTACCAACTCCATCCTCCACACAGAGTGAACTTCATAAAATCATTTTTCTTCTTCTTACTTATCTGCTTAAACTTTTCACCAGCTTTCCATTTTTTTTTTTTTTGAAGGATTGCTAATACGTTATTCAAAGTACTAGGTAGAAGTTGAAAATTGATGAGTGTTTTTAGATGTTCAAAGCAGTTAGCACATTTTTCTTAGTAAATTAGTTATGTTGGTTTATTTTATTATAATGCCTTATAGATTGTAAGCTCCTTGAAATCCTGAACTACGTTTTGTTTATCTCTTTTTCAGTTTGATACCAGGTCTGTTGATAGCAAGTTAGGACTTTACCTGCAAAGATTAAGAGGGATCCTCCTGTCCCAGGATTGAGTAGAGGGCAAGAGGTTAATAACATTAAACCCTCCTCTTTTCTAGGAGACAAAGAAAAATAGGCCACAAAACTGCTGCTAATAATAAAGGTAATACAGTGTGAGATCATTGTTCAGGGAAAATAGTTATTCTAATATTATGGTCTTAAGAAAATTGCATCTGCATCATCATAAGCAGATTTACATGAGGATTTATTAAAAACTGAGGTTATAGGAACTGAGAATATGCATTGTGGGGCGGAGCCCGTGGCGCACTCAGGAGAGTGCAGCGCTGGGAGTGCAGCAGCGCTCCCGCCGCGGGTCCGGATCCTATATAGGGATGACCAGTGCGCTCACAGCGCTCACTGGCTGAGTGCAGTGCAGCCGGTCTCAAAAAGGACAAAAAAAAAAAAAAAAGAATATGCATTGTGAAGCTACTTCACACTTATTCTGGTGAGGAATGACAATCCCTTCCTTCTTGGAATGCCTAACAGAGCTGACCTTCTTTCCCAATTTCTTTTTTCATAGTCACCTCTCAGGAATGTGTTCTGGAGGTTACTGTACCCATTTGGTGATAAAGATAAGAATTATTAATGTAACCTTCACGGTCTTGCATGGTTTGGCCTTTGCCTACTTCTTTTGTCCCATCTCACAATACTCATTCACTCACTCACTGTGCCTCACCCAAACTTACGTTCAGACATTTTCTAGAATTCCCAAGCATTTTTCTGCCTCAGGACCTGTCCCCTTGGTGTTCCCTGTGCCTGAGATGCTCTCTGCTGGCTTTTCACATGGCCAATTCTTCAGCTTTCAGCTTAAGTGTCACCTCCTTAGTTAGGACATTCCTGGATCCTCTACTTCCTTTCTGTGATTAACTATCATTTCTCTTTCTGTTTTCCCTCATAGCAGTGGACACAGCTGTATTTATTTAACTTATTTAGGCACAGTGTTTACCTTTAGAATTTCATTTCCAGGAAGATAGGAGTCCTGTTGTTCCTTTTCTGAGCACATGATAGGTGCTTAGTAGATGTCTGTTGATCGCATGAATGAATGAGCACCGGGTGGAAGATAGCATTGCTTGATATTGAGGCAGCAGCCTGTTTCTTCTTCCCTTTATCACTGTCTGCATTTGTTGCCTCCGTTACTGATTTTTCTCCATTTCTCCTACCCATTCTTCTACACCAGTGTGGCCCTCAGGCCAGCAGCATCAGTATCACCTGGGAACTTGTTAGAAATTTTTTTGGGGGGCCCTAACCCAGATCTGTTGAATCAGAATCTCTGGGGAAGGGGGCCCAGTAATCTACATTTCAACAATCTTCCCAGTGATTTTGCCTGCTGAAGTTTGAGAACCACTTCTCTAGACTTTAGAGCTATTAAAAAACACTGTCATGGCCTGGAGTGAAAGATGATTAAATTGTCCTTCCCACTCAAGGGTGGCATTACTGGTAGGTATTGGTAGCTGGGGGAGTGAGCCTGACTTGGGTAATGTGTCGAACAGAAAGAAATGATTCTTAGAATTATCGGGATTATAGAGAATCTCTCCTGAGGAACCATAATGGGAACCAGAGAAACCCATAGGGTTAGATTGGGTAAAACAGCTCCTACAGAGGAGATAACTGGATTAATTATAATTACTGAAGCACTGAGATGAAAATGTGTCAAAAAGTGAAGACAGGGTGACAGAGATGCAAAGGATTATTCAAAGCCCATTTCTACAGAATGATGAGAGGCCCAAAAGGGTTAATCCCAAGAGCAATTCCTTCACGAGAGAAGGGTTCTAGGAGTAACCCCAAATCAGGTTTTTTCTCAGTTTTTATTGTCCAGGCAAGAAAGTTACAGAAAAGAACACAGGTGATTAATCAGTCATAGTGTAAGCAATTTACTATCTAAGGAGTCAAAAAACTAAGCTATATGAAGTACAAAAAGAAACAATGAGATATCATCGTGGCAACACTTAGTTCCCTAAGAAACTTAAAGAAACAGCAGAGGGCAAGATGTGGAACATCCCCCAACCATTAACCTTGAAGCTTTTAGCTCACATACTTTCCCATCATTAGGTTTAGCTGCACCAAGGATGACTACCCTTAGAGCAGTCACTTTTGCTGTGTTACAATTTTTTTTATGTACAACAGAGACTTTAGTCCTGGGAAAGTTTTCTCTTTTTCCCAAGCTTAGCATTTATATGTGTAATGCTAAAATGTTAGGCTATTCCTAAGGCTGCAGGGCTTTGGCCATGCTAAAATGAAAGGCTGTGGCCCTACTAAGCTACTACCTATGCTAAGGGCTTTGGCCCTACTAAAACTAAGGGCTGTGGTCCTACTAAGCTAAAGGTTAAGGCCCTGTGAAATACATGTGCTTTATTAATGTTAGTATGTTCCACAAAGAAGTATGCGAAGTAGTGGTTCTCTCTGGGGTTGGGGAGCTTTTCAAGAAACATTGACTTCTTTTTCTTCTGTATCCACCCCTGCCTCTGTTCTGATATGTCTTAAGATCTCCCAGGAGTCAGAAGAGAATGTGTATAGTTTGAAAAAAGGTTTCAGGGTAATTTCATTTATCAAAAAACCATTTGAAAGACCAGAGAGAAATGGTTCTTAAACTTTTTCTTCTCTGGTGATTCTGTTCATGTTTTGAATAGATATTCAGCCTTCACTTTTGAATTAGTTCTTTTCTTTGAAATTGCTTTTATTAAACAGACTGTAAGGAAATACAAATTCTGGAGATAACACTAAATGTTCTTTTTGAAGTAAAATTTTGAAGTGAATTTTTAACTGAACCTTTTTTTCCAATTTTAAAATGTAGTCTCGAACTCTATTTTAATAACTAAATATTTTAAAACTAAATTGCTGGAGATCAGATTTGGTATTTGATTTTTTTGAATCAGGAAATACAAGCACTAATGTGCTCTTAAGACTCTGCATCTTCTCAGTTGCTCTGAAGCTCTCAACTGAGTTTGATATTCAGAAGTGACTAATTAAAAATTATTTTCTTCATGAGCTTTTCAAAATAGAAACTCTATTAGGCTTTTGAGCAGCATTCTGAAGAAGAGATATTCTAGTTGCCCTCATATTGCTTTGAAATCTATTTAGAAGTAGTCTGGACAAATTGTTTACCAAGAAATTTCCCCATTGTCATTGGGTAGGGATTTCACGTCAATAGAAAGTCAGTTTTGCTGTGCCAGCTTCTCCAAGAATTGTTTAGTACTAATGAGACTTACTGTTTGCTGTGTTGAAGTCATTGTTGGGAGAATCCTAATTTGCTGGAAAAATTCTGATTGTAGTGTGATCTTTAGGGACATCATTTAAAATGCCATTTTTTAATATTTGGACTAAGACAATAATGAAACAAATTGTTGTGATTTTATGAATAGCAGTTTTCTTAGATTCATTACAAATGAGTTTTAAAAACTTTCACAATTATTTAATCTGAACCAGCTTTCTTTTTAGTGAATTTGTTTTTCATATTCCTATTTTCAGATATTACTACTATTTTTCTACCAAAACTTATACAGTTTGGATTTTAGATTTGAAGAACCCTACTTTCATATTTTCTAAACCATGATGTCTAACTTACCCACCTGTAACTTCCTTACAAGAAAGAGGAGAGACTGAAATGTTATCTGAAAGGTGCCTGAAGTAGAGTTTAATTATTCTATGGAGTTTATTCTGATATGGCTATTTCTAAATGAATACTTCTGGTATATGTTTGAAATGGAGTCAGTGATTATTAAGGTGGAATTTTATAAGTGACAATTTGATAGTTCTATGAGGAAAGGGACAATTTTTTTTTAAAGTATATAGTTAGTGCTTTACAAATGCTCATTTATTCAGTACATTTTATTTACTCATTAACTTCAGGAATGGCAGTAAATATATACATTACTAATAAAGCAAAATTTCCTGTAAATGTTTATTTCAATATAATTTTTAAAGTGTCTAAAATAGTCATTAGCATTGGAATGTAATTTCAAAAGTTATTATAAAAATAATATGGATTCACTTGAGAAATTTGAACAGCAGAGACATAAAAGGTTGAAGACTCTTCATTGCCTTTTTTCTACCCCCATCTCTCAGTCCCAGTCTTAAGAGAGAGCATCTGGAGAAGGTCCTTCTCGATTTTCAATAGTAATACTTACATTTATGTTTTCCTTTCTGGCTATAATAAAGTCAGGCTATCATTTTCAAAGAGATTAGAAATAATGTTTAACATTAAGGAAAAACATCTCCTTTAAAGTGTTTCATTTTGGGGCAAGATTGGGTTTTATACCAATCGACACTTTTCCTTATTTTTTCAATAAGAATAACTTTTAAAGGAAGTTCCTTCTTGGAGATAGAAAACATTTTTAATGTTTTCCTCAGACTTTCAAGAAAACGTAAATATTTTTCAAAGTCTTTTATCTTTTTTATAGCTCTCTCCCTCTCTCCTCTCCTTCTCTTTCTCCCTTCTTTCCTCTTGACTTCATATATCTAACAATTCATCTTATATTTGATCTTTTCATTGTTAATCAAGGTTATAAATCTATTTAAAATATAAATCAGGAAGAAGGAGCTTATGTGGCATTAATTATAGTGAGTGTTTTTATAAAACTATTCATGGCTTAAGTTTATTTTTCTCTTTGAAGTCTCCCATGTACACATGGAATACGTTCATCTCTTTCTCTTAAAAACTTTCGAGGGCTTCCTATTGCTTACGTCGTGAAATTTAAAGTTCCTAGCCTTATCAACCAACTCTTGGCTCCAGCCTGCCTTTCCAGATGGGTCATCAGGTTTTCTTCTTTCCTACTCTTACCCTTAATGTACTTATTATTATGTCTCTAATGTTTTAAGACAACTTTAGTTTTTGGTGGTAGCTGGATTATTGTTTTATTTTTAAGTTTGTTGAAAATTTACAACTTTCTTGTGCCGAAATAAGTAGTAAAGGAGCAAGGTAAGCACCTTCTACTCCTTTATACAGAAGCATGTGTTATCTGTCGGGAGAGTGGTTAATGCACTTGGAGTTGTCTGACGGATCTGTTCTCCTGTTCCTGCAGGCTTTATGTAGAATCACTCGCCATTGTCCTACCGCCTTCCAGAATGTTATTGAGAAGGTGGGACTGAACTCGGTAATAAACTCCCTGGCTTCTGCCATCTGCAAAGTTCAGCAGTACATGTTGACCTTATTCGCTTCCATGTTGTCCTGTGGGATTCATCTTCAAAGACTAATCCAAGAAAAGGTTTGACTTAGATTTCATCTATTACTCTACTTTAAAAATTATTGTTTTCACCTAAAATTTTAGTGGTTAAACAAGTAATGTCATCTCTGTAGAATTTATTTTTCATCCCAGGGGGCCTTTTTGAACTTTGCCAAACCTCTGTGCTACAGAGCATTAAAAGAAGATGTTATACGAGTCTTTTAGTGATTAAAATAGAAATCGAGTAAATGGCTCCTGCCTATTTGTCCTATTTTAGTAATGAAAAATTAGAAAATTTATGAGTCCTTCCTATCTGTTAATATTTCTTATGCCACATCAACCTCAGCCCCCATCTCTTTTTCCCATATCCTTGGCCTTCTTTAGGGAGGGGTCTCTTTATATTCTCTGCTTGCTCTGACCTGTTCCTATTGTTTTCCTTGGCTAATACTCTGCCAATCCAAATTACCTTTAAGAGCCTCCTTTCTTTGTCTTTAACTTGGTTCCCTTCCAGTCCTTTGATATTCCTTTATTGTATTTACAGTAGAGTTTGTAAGTATTACATCCACATCATAGCATTGTATAGCTATAAATGGGTCTCTATCATAGCCTTTCTCAAAGTATCCCCTTGCTAAAGGGCTATCCCTGGACCAGCAGAATTGGTATCACGAGAGAATGTGTTGGAAATGCAGACTCTCAGGCCCCACTGCAGACCTGCTGAATCAAAGTCTACATTTTAATGAGATCTCTAGTTGATTCATTTGATCTTTATGGTTTGAGAAACCTTGCCTGAGAATATTAGTCTTCAGTGAGGTGTTAACAAGTGAAAAAGGTGAACCATGGTTATGTATAAGTTTGGAAAGCAGTAAGTAAGTCACAATTACAAATATTTTCTTTTTATTTTGGTAGCTGTCTAGTTGTATTAGCCCATTTCTGTTGCTTATAACAAAATACCTGGAACTGGGTAATTTATAAAGAAAACACAATTTATTGCTTATAGTTTCTGAGGCTGTGAAGTCCAAAGTCCAGGGAACACTTCTGGTGAGGGTCTTGGTGGTGGTGACAGTGACGACGGAGTATCACATTGCAAAGTGATGGAGTAAAGAGAGTAGAGAGTAACCTCTTCATTCACTCTCTCTTTAAAGCCCTCAGAACCACACCCCTGACCACCAGTATTAATCCATTCATTACAGCATGGTCCTACAATCTAGTCACCTCTTCAAGGCCCCACCTTTCAGTTACAACAATAGGATTTCCCACCCTCAACAGTCACAGTGGAAATTAAGCTTCTAATATATGGACTTCAGGGGACACAATTCAATCAACCCACAGCACCGGTTTGGGGATCCGAATCTGTGGCTGTGGTGTTATAAGGCTGCGCTATAACCAACTGAGTTAACCAGCCAGCTCCAAATATTTTCAATTATACAACTTTTCCCAGTTTTTTATATGCTAATGTGTAATGTGAATCTTCATGTGGAGAAGGTAGTATGCAGCATTCTTTAAACCAGTCATCCTCTTTTTTTCTCAAGTGGGAGAGGGGTACACCTTTCAAATCCAAGTTTTGCAACACATGGTAAAGGTAATGCTGCTCAGAAAGGTGGAATGGAGCCACTTAAATACACTGTTTACCGTCGTTCTTCTGCATTAAATGCAGTACATTGAATTTTGGTTTTTATAATGAAGTTAAATTTTCAGTAGCTGTTATAACTATCAGACTTACATAGTAAACTTGATCCTTGAAAGTCCAAATAGAGGGTAAACCACATTTTGCTTTTATTCTAATAATTCTGATTTAGATTCTACTAAGAAGTTTATGCCTCAGAGAAAGTGTTTTTTCAACAATCTATGTGTCTAGTTTTTGCTATTAAATTTTCCAACTTATTAAATGTGTTATAATCATTGTATTAGAAAAAGTAACACTTGAGTAGTTTTACTGTGTAAGTTGTGGTAATAGAGGCTGAGAGTTTTAGCAGAATTTTTTTTTCACCCTCAGCACAGGCATGGATTGATTAAGCTTCAAATATAGCAGCATTTGAGAAAGGCAGTTAAATAAGGTGCACTAATTAATACGATTTTTAATTGTTTTATAATGTATAACTACTGTTCTGTGTATCTTAAAGAAATGAACGAATGAACAATTAAATGTATGGAATAATAAGTAATCTTTTGCTTTTGATTAGTATGGGTACTTTTAAAGACGTTCCTATTGTGGTAGAAAATACATAACAAAATTTGCCATCTTAACCATTTTTGAGTATACAGTTCAGTAGTATTAAGTATATTCACACTGTTGTAAAACAGATCTCCAGAACTTCAACATCTTGTCAAACTGAAACTCTATACCCCTTAAACATTTTGGCAGGTAAGGGGAAGGGCTCCTGGTTATTCTCTGCACTGACACTGGTAGGGTGGGGACAGGTGCCTCATTACTGGTGAAAGGTGGTGAAGGATGCAGGCTTCCCATTCTGCCTTTTCTGATACCATCATGGCAGGGAAAGGGAGGAGGAGCTTGTTACTGCTATATACAGGTAGATGTCCAGGCTCCTCATGTGGTCTCTTCTGATGCCATGGCTGCAGAGGGGTTTTTGCTATTGCCAGGTTGAGATGAAAGTCCCAGCTCTCTCTCCACTTCGTCTTTTCTGATACCACTCTGGCAGAGGACATTGTTGGGGTGCCTTGCTACAGTCACATGAGGTTGGAATTCTAGGCTTCCTACTTGCCCTTTACTGATGGAGCTGGGGATGTGGATTTTCCATGGTGGTTGGTTGAAGTAGTGTAGCTATTGTCTAAAAGTTTTCTGTCAAGTCAGGCTGCCCTTTTCTTGGTCTTTTGACTTGAGAGCTGGTTTCTCTTGTGTATTTGCATATGTGTAACTGTTGTTGTTTCCAGGCTCCTGTATTCCCCAGCACCCAATCTGGGGTATATGAGGCAAAAAGACAACCCACCAAGCACATTGCTGTGTTGACCCTCAGGTCCTGAGATTCCTATCTGGTGTCTCTTCTCTCCACCCTTCAGTCTTATATTTATTTTATGTATGATATCCAGGGTTTTTTAGCCATACTTAGTGGTATGAATAGGGAGAAGTGCATCTTCTCTCTCATCTTCTAGTTTTTAAAGTGTATTTGTGACAGCTCAATAATGTACAATGAACTTTTATTTAGAATGCAAGGTCCTGTTTTTTATTAATTAAAACTGCTTGCCATTTATTGAATCTTTATTATGTGCCAAATGCTTAGCGATTTGCAACTCTGGGTCTTTCACAGATGAGTGTTAGTGTGTTGAGTAATTTTGTTAAGTTCATGGAGGATATAAATGCTGGATACCAGTGTTCACACCCTAACAGGAGGGGTAGACAATAAACGAGGATAGAGAGTATTTTTGGATAGTGTCAGTGTTCTGAAGAACATAAAACGGGTTAATGTGATAGAGTGACTGCAAGGGGCAGTATGGAGGAGGGGTGGAAGCAGACAGTTAGCCTGGTTGGGGCGGGGGAGTTAGGGAAGGCCTCTGAGGAGGTGCAGTCTGGCCCCGAATGAAAAGAAGGAGCTCACTGTGTGAACATCTGGGGGAAGAGCTTTGTGGTTTAGCTTCCTTGAAGTGTGAGAGATCTCAGCGAGATCAGGAAGAGAAAGAAGACCAGCACATGTGGAGCATAGCAAGCAGGGAGGAAGGGATGTGGGAAGAGTCTGGGAATTTAGGATACCTGGATCATGTAGGGTTGTGAGACTGGCCTTTCTAAGGGGTTTTAGCACAGTGGACATTATTTTTACTTAAAGAAGAGAAAAGTGTGTGTCTGAGGGAGTGGGTTTGCCAACCTTATTATTGCAAAATTGAGGTTTTCTTCAAGTGTCTGGTTGTTGATAGGTTAGAATGAGTAGAAGAGGAAGAGACCTGGAGCAAACAGAAGGTATATTGCTTCCTGCTGGACAGGGAGAAAGCACTGCACATTTTTTTTTGGGGAAACCAACGCTTGTACATAGTCATTTTTATTGAAATTCAGCCTCATAAAATCTTATTATTGCAAAATTGAGGTTTTCTTCAAGTGTCTGGTTGTTGATAGGTTAGAATGAGTAGAAGAGGAAGAGACCTGGAGCAAATAGAAGGTATATTGCTTCCTGCTGGACAGGGAGAAAGCACTGCACATGTTTTTTTTGGGGAAACCAACGCTTGTACATAGTCATTTTTATTGAAATTCAGCCTCATAAAATGTCCATTCCTTTCCTTTTAAATAAAATAAATTACTGTTTACTGAAGAAAATTTAGAAGAGTCTAAAGACAAAAAAATATCAGCTGTAATCCCACTATGTAGAGATAATTATTATTAACGCGTTGGTATATCTCTTTTTTAGTTTTTTATGTGTCTATTTTATGCACACATTTACAAGTTAAAAATGTGTTGATTTATCTTGATATTTTCATGAGTATTCTGTCATTAAATATTCCTCAAGAACATTTTTTTAAAGAACTTGTTATATGATTTATTTTGTGAAGCTCCAGCAATCTAACTCTTTCCCCACTATTGAACTATTGTCTTCCATTTTTTAGTTCATACTCACCCTGGTGCAGTGAACATCTTGTTACATGCATCTTTGTGTTCACCCCTTATAGATTACCTCAAGTGTTACGACATTTATAAGGCTCTGCATAAATATCGCTAAATTGTTCTCTAGAAAGGTAGATGATGTGTGTACCATGTGCTTGTAGTTTAGCCAGTAGTCATCTAAGCCAATGGTATATTTCTCTTTTAATAAAACCTAGAGTGTAGGATTATTTAATTAGCAGCATATTTCATGTTTTCATAGTTGTTTGTAGTTAAAAGTTAATCTCTCTGATTTTCCATTTGAAATATAACACTGTAGCCAGGTTCATCTTAAACTACATTAACTAAATGGTATAGTTTATTCCCTTCTGAATCATGCTCATTTTCTTTGAGGGGCTATTTATGTACTGAAGGAATTTGTTCAGTTTATCACCTGCATTATCTATTTGGGTATCAGTGTCCTTAGACGATCATTGTCCAGCAGCTTTTTACATCAGCAGCCACTTGCATAGTTGGACTTGATTTATTTTGTGTCATCATCTATAAAATGATCTGCTTTCCCACAGTTGTGCTAAATGACAGAAGATTTCTTTATCCAAAACAAGTGTTATTTCCATACACTGTGATGTAAGAAGTGAGCCATCACAGCCATGGTAAGAGGAAACTCTCTTGAGTTTATAAATCATGTATTCTTTATATTCCAGTAATTGAAGAAATTAGACAAAACAAAATGTTTTGAGAAACCATTTTTCCAGTTTTTTCGCCAAACACTTGGGGAATTTTTTTTAAATCATTGGTAGATGGCATTTTATATGTGATTCTTGAATCATTGCTAGATGTAGGGAATTGATTATATTTTTATAATTTAGATGCTCGAATAACTGAACAAGAGGTTTCTGGAAGGCCTGACCAGGTGTATGAAAAAATCTTGTAGGTTAGGTGTGAGTTTATTTACTAATCTTTGCTGTGTAAACATTTTTCTTTTTCTGGTTTACTTTGTAATTAAATTTTTCTGGTTTTTCCAAGCTGTTTATGTATCCTGAAATACTCAATTTTCAAAATAAGGGAATGGAGGAGTTTGAAAATTCATGAATATTTCTTGGGGAAATATTCATGTTTATTGGGGAGAAAGATACTAGATAAGGTCATTATAATTTTCCTTAATTATAATATCTAAAAATTTAAAGTAGTCAATGCTAAGTTAATTAATTTTTATCAGATTGTATTTAAGACTTTTATGAATTTTAGGATTTGCATGAAAAAATTTTAGGATTTAGTGTAGAAAATTCAGAATATGTAGAATAGAGAACACAGGAGGCTGAAGTTTTGGGGTTCTGGTCAAAATGGTGGAATAGACAGTTCCTAGCATCACTCTCTCCCACAAATTAACCAAATTTACAACTATAAAAATGTAACATTAGCCAAGCTGGGGCCACTGGAGCTCAGGGGAAGCGGAGGAGAGACCTATGGAGTTCACGAAGGCGGGAGAAACCATGATGAGAGAAAGAAAAAGCTGCTCTGAGCATTTTGGGCTGCAACTGCTTTAAGGGTTGAGCTGCTGAGCGCACGGAGCAGGAGCCGGCAGGAGCCACAGCTGTGCCCTTCAGATGGAGTTACTTGGAGGCAGAAGGGGAGAAGAGGGCCTTGGTGGCCCCCAGGACAATAAGACCACTAATAGGGTTCCCATGGACCCACGCAAGAGCGAAGAGCCAGAACAACTGAAAAAAGGGAGCCATTCAGAGGCCAGTGAGTCATCGCAAAGGACCAGCGCAGGGCCCATCCCATGAGAAGTGTTTGGAGCATGGGCGGTGGGTGAGATGCGAACACCGGGAGAACACTGGGACACAGCAGGTACAGCCAATCCGCTCCCCAGTCAGCACAGGACCACTCAGAGGAGAATGGTCAGGAATGCAGAATTGCATGGGGTGCAGTTTGATGAAAAAACTCAGGCCCAGATCAGAGTTTCTACAGAACACAGATCCACCGGGTCTTTGGAGAGCCAGAAGTACCTATAAGATCAACCATTAAACCCTGAGCTGCACAAAAAGCCTTCCCAAGGGAAACAGCAGCAAAGTAGCAATTTAAACAACCACACAGCTCAAGTACTGGTTCCCACAGGAAGGTCCCCTGTGTTAGAAGCAAAGGACAAAAAATTAGTTCTGGCCCAGGCACACCACCAGCACTTTGGGGCTTGCCTGGGAACTGGAGGCTTGGATCCGGGGACCGGACCCCACTCCCACTTCCAGGCACACCATGCTAGCACCTTAGAGCCCACTCAGGGACCCAGAGTATGGAGAAGGGGACCGGACCTCTTTCCCACAACCAGGCAAACCATGCCAGTGCCTCGCGCCCTGCCTGGGGACCTGAGGCTTGGAGAAGGGGTCTGGACCTCTCTCCCACAACCAGGCACATGGCGCCAGCACCTTGGGTCTCGCTCAGTGACCTGAGGCATGGAGAAGGGGACCAGCCACCCCTCCCACAACCAGGCACATGGTGCCAGCGTCTTGGGGCCTGCCCATGGACCAGAGGCATGGAGAAGGGGACCAAACATACTCCACAATCAGGCATACCGCCAGTGCCAAGGAGCATACCAGAAAGAGCACCTCCACGTGGGTGGCCTACCACAGCCACCACAATAACCATGGCTGCTGCAAAAGCAGCTAGATACCACAGCCACCACGCAGATGGCCCGCCAACCACTGGAGTGCATTCACACAAGAAGAGTCACCAGCAGAGATAAAGAAAAGAAGATGATGTCTCTTTCCACGAAACCCATTTCAGAGTGACAGAAGAAGCATCTGCTCTATGGTAATATTGGGAGACCTGATCACATCTCTCAGCATTGGACAGATCATCTAGTCAACAAGTTAACAGAGTAACCATTATTCTTTCAGAAGGAGGGAAGAAATCTAGGGCAAGTAGAGGGGGGAGGGGGAGGAAATGGGGAAAGGGGAGAGATTGGACAAGGGGCATAAAGAATAATTACGATTTATAACAATATATATGCTAGTAATATTGATTTAATCCACATATCTCAATGTTCAACCCCCAAAATATGTATAATCAATTTTGATTCAATAAATAAATTTTTTAAAAAAGGCTGAAGTTCTTACTTTCTGAGGTGATCTCTAAAAATTTTAATGTATATTCTTTCATGTTCATATTTACTGTACACATATGTACATATGAAGATACTTCAAAAAGTTCATGGTAGATTCATTATTATCTTTTAGTTCTGTTTTTCCATGAATATACATATATGTACATATATACATTTACATATTTCCCCCTTCCCTACCGTCATCACATGTACTGTTAGAATATTTTTACAGAAATTGGATCAACTGTTTATTGTTTGGTAAACCATATTTTTCCTGTTAAATGGTGTGTTAGGGAATTGTGTATCTAAGTCAATTAATGTAACTCTTCAATATAATTTCAAAGGATTATGACAGTTCATCATATAAAGGTTTCACAGTTTATTCCAACAGTTCACTACTGCACACTTAAGAATTTCCTTTTTTTTTTTTTTTGCCATGGAGAACATTCTTATGGCTAAATCTTTAGCATGGACATTCTTAATTATTCCCATAGGTTGGACTTTGAAGTAAAATTGCTAGGTTAGCCTCATTTTTAAAAAAATTGTGACATAGTTGATTGTACATTTCTGTAGGGTACAGAGTTGAATATCATTACTTGTGTGCTCAAATCAGGATAATTAGTATATTCAGCATTATACAGCGTAATAGTTTTTTGTGTCCCTTTACCAATTCCTCCCCGCCCCCCTGCCCTCCTCCCCCCTCTCCCCTCTCCCCATCCCTATCCCACCTCTGGTAACCTCAGTTCTGTTCTCTCCTTTTGAAAGTTCAATGTATTACGGTCAGCCTCATTTTTAAAAAAGTCCTTATGCTTTGGTTTTATATAAAAATTGCTAATAGCTACAGTGCCAGTAAAAAGTGTGATAACATTGCACCCTAAATATATATATCTTTCAAATGTGCCCAAAATATTGTGGTATAGAGCTTTATTGAGTGCATGATTACATCTCTTTATTTCCTTTAGTTTACTTTTCTATCGTTAAAATTTTCAGCCAAGATACTTAGAGGTCATATGGTAAATTATTTTTTATTTTATTTTTTTCATAATCTCCATCTTTTTAAATTTGGCGAACCACAGTAAGTTATTTTTGGGTTGTTGAAAGTTGTGGCTCTGTTCTAAATTTGGCCCAGAAATCATGGCAAGTGCAAAATCTGCTTTTTCTTCTAACATCAGATCAGTGTTATCAGAAGAAGGTGACTGTTCTTAGAGTTAGAAAATCTAAACAGAGGTAGAACAGAATCTAAAAAATTTTTGTGACAATATGGTGGAGTAGGTATTCTGCAAACCCTCACTCTAAAAAACTTAAGACATGCTGAGTAGTTCTTACAAAGACATGCCTTGGTGGGTAAAGAGAATGGGAGTATCCTGAAGCTAACAATGAAGATGAGGTGAAAATCAGAAGTGCTACTGTGTGAGAGTACTAGCGTGGCAGCCCGGGTTATCAAGGAATGTGTGTGTGTTTCCAATAAAAAGTTTCAAACATGAAAAACAGTATAACTTCCCCATTATCATCAGTTTTTAATACAGGACTAATTTTCATTTATACCCCCTCTTCATTTATACATGGGTACTTCAAAAAGTTCATGGGAAAATAGAATTGAAAGATAATACGATTCTAATCACGGACTTTTTTGAAGTACCCTCATACTTAATTTGTATGCAATCCTCCTTCTGAATTACTTTGAAGCAAAACCAGACAACATATTATTTTGTTACTCATGTGTATCTGTAGAAGTAAGGATGCTTTAAAAATAAATACGTTCACAATCTCATTAAACACCAAAAGATTTCCAAGTTCTTAATATAGCCACATACCCAGTCAGAGTTCACATTTTCTTGACTGTCTCATAAATGACTTTTTAAAGATTGCTTGAGTCAGGATCAAACCACGTTTCTATTTCAGGTTGATTTGTCTCTTAATTCCCTTTCAATATATATAGGTTCTCTTACATCTTTTTTTCCCCCCTTTGAAATGAATGTGTTAAAGAAACTAGTCATAGTTCTACAGACTTTTCCACATCTGGATTTTGCTGATTGAATCTAGCAAACAGCATAGACAATATGGTGTTCTTTAACATTCTTTAACATGTTACTCCTGTAATTCTTGTAAATATGTAGGCTTATAGGTTTGTTCACATTCAAATTTGAATTTTTTGGGAAGCAAAGATGTTTCATTAGTGGTATGTGTTAAGAATGAGCAGTGACTTCAGACAGCTTTAGTCCAATCTACTGATTATAAATTTCCCCATCAGCTTTTCGCTTAATGGTTTTAGCAGCCATCAGTGATAATTACTTAGATATATTATTTTATTATGGTTACAATATATTGGTATTCTAATTCTATCATTCTGTCTTTAGGTATTAATTACTATTCCTCTATAGAAAAGAAGTCTTTCTTATCAACTCTTTGGTAATACTGCGGTACAGTTTATATAAGCAAAGGCAGGATAAATGCTTAATTCATTTATTTACTGATTCTCAGAATAATGTGTTGGTTCCCTAGGAGTCTCCAATGATTGATTCTTTCAGTGTCCTTATGAAATCACAGATTTTAAGATTTTGATGTTTCAGTCTGTTGTAGGTATTATTCTTTTTCAAAAGCCTTTTCCAGTTACCGCCCGGGTCCTTTTGTCTTAACTCTAGTAGTCTTTGCTTTCTTGCTATCTGATATGACAGTATGTTTTAGACTTACATTTTCTTCTTCTGGATCTGAAATCATCCATTTTCCCAAAGGAGCCCTTGTTCTTTTACTGGGAAGTAGTATTTACGGACCACAGTTTGATAGGGGTACTCATTGCTACTGGGTTGATTATTTGTTTTTAGGCCTTTTCCATGGACAGAGCTAGGAAATAACTATTTCAGAAATATGTCAACTGTTCATAATGGTGTTTGTAACTTCAGTGTTTTATATGAGCATTTTTTCTCTTAAGCTGAAAATCTTGGTTTTTAATAATATTGATATAAATGTTTTATATTTATATTATTACGTTATAGATTCAGAATAATAGCATCAATATTATCAACATTATGATTTCTGAATACAACCTAATTTTTTTTTTGCAATTCTTTTTGTATTTAGGATACTTCCAAATAGAGATGTGCGTTCAAATTAATTAATGTGCTTAAAATTCTCTTCAAATAATTCCTTGCCTTCTTAAGCCACCAACTTGATATACAATTAAGTATCATTCTCCTATTGATTTTGGGGGATTTTTTTTTTTTTTTGTTTTTTTTT
>NW_007728688.1:222647-236417 GCF_000696425.1 Galeopterus variegatus | reverse complement strand
AACATATGAAGAATAGCCTAATAATAGGTAAGGATAAGACAAAGTAGACATAAGATGTGAAGAATTATTTCACAGAAGAAATTGGAATGGTGAATAAACTTGGGAAAAGATGCTTGAACTAAACATTAATGAATAAAATGAAAGTTAAAATGAATTACTGTTTCGTACTCTTCAGATGAGCAACAATGTAAGTCTGATAGTAAGAATTGTTGGCAAGGATAAGGACCGGTGGAAACTCTCCTGGGTAAAATGCATAATCACTTTGGAGTGCAATTTCATGATTTCTAGTAAAGTTGAAGATGCATTTACCACAGCAATTAGTATTTCTGCTAGAAATATAACCTTGTACATGTGTACACAGAAACATACAAAAATTGTTTATTAAGTATTGTTTGTAGTACCATGAGGTGGCAAACAATGCAAAAATCAGCCAACAAGAGATTGGATAATTTTTTTTTCATCTAATACTTTTGGTATTATTACTTGTCAGTCTTACAGTATATTTCAGTTATTTTTATATTTTTGCCAATCATTGCAATTATGCCAACTTCATACTAAATTCTTAGAATGCGTTTCTGAGTTCATTTCAAACTGTGATTCTCTTCAAATTAAATTACTTTCTCTTTTCTTTTCCCTGGTAGCTTTCCAAATCTTACTTATGGAGAGAAGGATGGAGAAAGGGAAGAATCAAGAGTAAATCATCTTGTTTAAGAGATTGGATAATTAAATTTAAATTGTAATGTGTCTATATAGTGAAATATTACACAGCAGTTTAAAATGAATGAACTAGATTGAAAAGTATTAACAGATAAATCTTATAAACAAAACTTGGAATGAGAAAGGCAAGCTGCAGAAAGATACGAACAACATAACATACATCTGAGGTTTAGAATATGCAAAAATATATATCTTTTAGGACAGACAATTATGTAGTAACAAGAAAGTACTTTACCTCTTAGGAGGAAGAGAGGAATTAGAGATAGGACAGAGGGTTCAACTGTGCAGCCATAATACATTGTTTCTTTAACAATAACGAAAAAGAAATTAGGGCTCATGTTTAAAATATTAAGATTTGATAGAGTCAACTAGATTTTTAAAAATCACCCTACTTTTCTGTATCCTTGAAATGTTTCATAATGTAAATAAAAGGATGGATATTATAGCCCTCAATTTACAGTATTTTACATTTTTCCTTATCTTTGTTTTAAATTTTTTTTTTTTCCTTTTTTTTTTTACTGACCGGTAACGGGATCACAACCCTCGGTGTCGCCCCCGTACCGGGGACCGGCAAAGGGATCACAACACTCAGTGTTGCGCCCACACCGCGCTCAGCCAGTGAGCGGGAACCGGTCTCCACATGGGATCCGAACCCTCGGCGGGAGCGCCGCTGTGCTCCCAAGCAGCGCACTCTCCAGTGCACCACCGGGCCGGCCCTGTTTTAAATTTTTTAATGATCTATGGGGAAGTTTCATTTTCTCTTTGTGGTTTGTGTGCATGTGTATGCGTGTGTGTGGTAGTTGTGATGATGGTGTTAGGATTAATCTACCTACCACTCGATTGTATGTAGTATGGTTTGAGAGCAAAAGCATTATAATATCTCATAGGTATTCATTTGTAATTTTTATTTATTTTTTTTTCCTTTTTGACTTTTTTAGTGACCGGCAATGGATCACAACCCTCAGTGTCGCGCCCGCACCGGACTGGGACCGGCAACGGGATCGCAACCTTCGGTGTTGCGCCCGCACCTCGCTCAGCCAGTGAGCGGCTGGTCTGTATGTGGGATCCGAACCCTCGGCGGGAGCGCCGCCGCGCTCTCAAGCAGCACACTGTAGCAGTGCGCCACCAGGCCGGCCCCTCATTTGTAATTTTTAAAAGTGGAAACATTATTATTTCAAATGCACAAATCTTTTTTTTTCCTTTAAATTTTTATTTTGTCGATATACAATGTGGTTGATTATTATGGCCCATCACTGAAACCTCCCTCCCTCCTCCCCTCCCACCCAACAATGTCCTTTCCGTTTGCTTGTTGTAACAACTTCAAAAAAATTGTAGTTGTTTTATCTTCTCCACCCCCACCCCCCGTTATTTTGTGTGTGTGTGAGTGAATTTATTTATTTATTTTTAGCTCCCACCAATAAGTGAGAACATGTGGTATTTCTTCTTCTCTGCCTGACTCGTTTCACTTAATATAATTCTCTCAAGGTCCATCCAGGTTGTTGAAATGCACAAATCTTTAGCTTACATTTATTGAGTTTTGGCATCATTTGTGATCTTAAACTTCCTGTGTTCTCTAGAAATGTATTTGAAGATGGAAACACTGTAACAATGTATTCTTTCCTATTTCTTCTTAAACTTTACCTAACATCCCAGAACATACTGGATTTTAGGAACTCTGTCCCTCATTGAAGATGGCATGGATTACTAAATCACCTAACTTTGAACATCACTGCATATATTTTAATGGAAAATTCTGACAGATTAATAGTGTGGTATTTTTTTTTTTTCAAAAGATGACCGGTAAGGGGATCTTAACCCTTGACTTGGTGTTGTCAGCACCACGCTCAGCCAGTGAGCGAACCGGCCATCCCTATATGGGATCCGAACCCGGGGCCTTGGTGTTATCAGCACCGCACTCTCCCGAGTGAGCCACGGGCCGGCCCAATAGTGTGGTATTTTGTAATTGACAAAGAGAGTCAGAATTTGATTTAGGCCTGCAAGGGAGTCAGTGGAGTAAGTTTATCTTTGTGGCAGGCTGTATTATTAGCTGAAGTATCACATGTTTCAGATATAAGAAAAAATATTATCCTTTTTTATTCTTTACTAATATTCACAAACTTAGTCATCTTTCAGTCTACAGGTCTTCATGGATGACTGTAACCATACTTATTTTGTTTATGGAGAATTTGAAGTTAACTAAAAAGATATATAGTTTTTTAGAAGTTCAGCTTTCAAAAATAACTTAATATTCCCCATCTAAAAGTCTACCAGGCTCCTCCTGATCCCAATCTACTTATAGTTCAGAAAGTATCATTCTATAAAATCCACATACAAATTACACAATTTTTGACGACAACTCTGCACTCTTGTAGCAGTAGGAAGATTATGGGTTGAAAGGAGTACTCTGAGGGAAAATGTATATTATTTTTGTGGAGTATTTGAGGAATTTATCCCTTTCTTGTGCTGTACTTATGAGATTGGTCGGAAGGCCAAGCCTTTTCTGTATTCCTTCTCTCTTCATTGTCTTGGTCTTTTGGGCTGTGGCTCATGTCTTGGGTTGGTGTTTAGGAAGACCTTGGTACTTTTATTTAGTGGGATAAAATGATTCATCAGGTTGCTCATCATTTTGCCCTTAAGCAAAAAATGGTGCCAATCTGTTGAAATGAGTGTATTTTGAGTAGGATTTAGGTTATACCCTCAAAATATATAGTTTGAAAATATTTGTGGTTGCTGACCTTTCCAGATATTTCATATTTAAGATCATAGCTCTATAATTGATCTTAGATTATAATCTCTCACTGCCAGGATTATTCAGATGATATAATGAACATTATAGCACTACTTGTCTATGAATTCTAAGTAAACTGAAAAAAACTAAAGAGTAAACATTATATGATAGTGAGTTTCTGTTGGGGTCAGATTTGGGGAGAAGGAATGCTGCTACATGTATTTTTTTAATCTTCTCAAACGTCTTTATAAAAATAAAGTCGTCAATGTATTTTCACAAACCCCAGAATCAAGTGGGATCAAATCATGAATGTCCCTCTGGGGTCAGCAGCTGTTCGGGAGATGGCAGAGGGAAGGAAAAGATGAATTCTGACAGTCCTGCAAACTGGAGAATCTAGGAATTTCCAATAAGTGCTTAGCCCCTAAAGGAAAATTTCATACTCAACATGGAAAAAACCTGATGTGCATTTCTTGGACAAATCCTTGAAACTCAAGGATGGCTTCAGAGGCTTCAGTGTGTAGGTGAGTACAAAAAGACTGGGAAGATCACAGTAGGTAAGAGGAACGCAAGCCCTTCACAGCTTTCAGAAATACCCAGCAAACACTCCCTCCTTGAAGGACAGCACTCCATCCTAGAACAATCAGAAATAGATTACAGATTAAATATGTGGGAGCCCTGAGAGACAATGCATAGAGGGGACCAGATAAGGCCGCTCTGGGAAGGTGCTCTGGACCTGGCTCTGAGAGGCCATGTTTGTGAATATTGCATAGTAACAAGAAAGGAATCCTAGAACCATAAAAATAAGAAAGCTATCTTGTCATGTTCCCATGTTCTACATTAGAACCTCCTTCTCAAAGGTAACAGGAAAATCTGTTTCATTTAAACACCAGCAACATAAAAGGATTGTGGTCAAACCTGTAAACAGATAGTGCAAAAGAATATAAAAATATAAGAATAAATGGTTTTGAATAACATCCTCATGAACAACAAAGCCTTATTAGGAAAAAAATATGACCACAAAGCATATGAAAACTATAAACTAATAGTTTAAAAAGAGCTCACAAGCAAACGCAAAGGACATTCTTGGGGGGGAGGGGAGAGAGAATATGACCACAAAGCATATGAAAACTATAAACTAATAGTTTAAAAAGAGCTCAAAAACATTAAGAAATTAATGGAACCTGTGAAAGAGCTATGCAAATTAGAAAATAGAAAAGCTCAAAAAGATATGACTAGACCTGTAGAAAGACACAAAAATAGAGGTGGCATATCTCAGGTAAGATCAAGAAATAAATAGTTAGAAATGAAGACAATTTTATGAAGGAACACAAAAGGGTAGTATAATACTTTTGTGTAATAAGCATAATAGGAATGGAAAAGAGAAAAATGAAAAAAGATAAAGCAAACTAAGGAAAAGATTAAAAGCATTCAAGTGAGTCTTAGATATAGAAGACAAAGATAATCAAACATATCAAGAAAACTAAATCAGTGAAGCAGAAAAATACTAAAAACTGTAATCCTGAAGTATTTTCCTGAATTAAAAGAGTACTTGCATGTACAAATCGAAAGGGCACACAGTGAATTTAGGAAAATCATCCTACAATAGCAACACCAAGACGTTATAAAGGAAAGCGCTTTGGGCATCTAAGCAAAAGGACCAAGTCACTTATAAGGAAAAGACAGTTACACTGGCATCGGACTATTCCATAGCAATACTCAATGCCAGAACACAGTGGAATAAGATACTTTTTTCTTTTTGTTTTTTTTTATTAATATATATATTTTTACATTCTATGAAGTTGTTGCAGAGCAGTTGGGAGGAGGGGGAGAGGAGACGGGAGGAGGTAAGAGGAGGGGTGGGGTTGAGAGGGGGAGAGGGGAAAGGGAAGGAGGAGGGTTGGGGTTGAGGCCTGTGGTACCCCCTTCATTCCCACAGTGGAGACCAAGGTGCTTCTTGTGGCAGCTCGTTGCTGGGCTGGTTTTACATGTTGGGGGGGGGGCATGGCTGAGGCCCCCAGCCCTTCCCCCTTTCTGGCTTGGTAGCCCAGAGGACTTCCGGTCCTTTAGGTGTTATAGGTGTTCTTTGGTGAAATGCAACCTTTACTAGTTAATATCAAACTTTGTCTTTTGTTGTGGGTACTTTGTTTTTTCCTCTCAGTTCTGTGTTGGATTATTTGCTGTTCCCACCACTTAAACTCTGTGCTGGAACTAATCTATTGTCCTTTGCTTACTTCTAAAATGAGAGAACTTCCTGTGGGAACCAGTACTTGAGCTCTGTGGTTGAGCTAAATTGCTGCTTTGCTGCTGATTCCCTTGGGAAGGTGTTTTTGTGCAGCTCAGGTTTTAATGGTTGATTTTAGGTACTTCCAGATGTAGTTAGATCCAGTGCACCTGGATTGTGTAGAAACTCTGATCTGGGCCTAAATCTTTTCATCAAACTGCACCACATGCAATTCTTTATTCCTGACCAGTCTCCTCTGAGTGGTCCTATGCTGATTGGGGTGCAGATCAGCTCCTGGATTGTGTAGAAACTCTGATCTGGGCCTAAATCTTTTCATCAAACTGCACCACATGCAATTCTATATTCCTGACCAGTCTCCTCTGAGTGGTCCTATGCTGATTGGGGTGCAGATCAGCTATGCTTGCTGTACCCCAGTGTTCCCCTGGTGGGCCCATCTCCCCTACTGCTTGTGCTCCAAACACTTGCCATGGCATGGGCTGAGCTCCGGTCCCTTGGGATGACTCACCAGCCTCTGAGTAGCTTTTTTTCAGTTGTGTGGCTTCTTGCTCCCATGTGAATCCATGGGAACCCTATTAGTAGTCTTGCTGGCCTGGGGGCCACCAAGGTCCTTTTCTCCCCTGCTGCCTCCAAGCAACTTCATCCGAAGGGCACAGCTGTGGCTTTTGACAGGTCCTGCTCCGTGCGCTCAGCAGCTCCAGCCTGGAAGCAGCCGGGATTTGAAACATTCAGAGCGGTTTTTCCTTTCTCTCATCATGGCTTCTCCTGCCTTCATGTTCTCCATAGGTCTCTCCTCCTCTTCCCCTGAGCTGTTGTGGCCCCAGCTTGGCTGTCATTACTTTTTTATAGTTGTAGATTGGTTGATTTGTGGGAGAGAGTGATGCTGGAGACCATCTATTCTGCTATTTTGACTGGAAGTTAGAATAAAATACTTTTCAAGAAAAGAAGATGTGAGCCAAAGATTCAGTTATCTTGGGTCTTCTGTTATTAAGATCATAGACAGATGTATGAACATGCTTTCTGAGAAATCAGCCAGAGAATGAGATTCTGATGACCAAGAAACATTAAGAAACATTTGACTACACTAAGGCCAAGTAGTGAGAATAAGGGTGATAGAATAGTATGTCATTCTATACCTGCAGAGATATATATAGGTACATGAATGCAAGGAAAAGTATATGAAAATTAAGATAAACTAGTAGACTGCCTTGTAAATAAATCACTGGTATGGCTTGGAAAAAAAAAAAAAAAGCATATATAAAAACTCAGTGCCAGATTCTCGATGTTAGAAAATTGAAAGCATGAAAACTTCTGAAACTCTACTCTGCTGTATTTCTATTACTTAAGCTTAGAAAACTCACATCAACATGTTTAAGTTACAGAGATTCCAGCATCTGTCTCAGTTGTTTTTTTCCCTAAGGTATATGACCTTGAAAGTGCTTTGTAACTGGGTAATCAGTAATGCATACTTTGGACTTCATATACTTTGGGGGTCACTTACAGATTTAAACATTAATTTTTAAAGCCATACCATATGTCACAGATGAGTTTGTTCATGCACATTGGTAAGATGACTTCCTTCTGAGTGTTATTGACATTGACTAGAGATACTGCTTTTTAAATTTTTTGCTTTCCCTATTAATTTTGACACTAGCTGCTGTATATTTATATTTTAGCAGTCTAGTTTGACTGAAGATGGTGCTTCAGGTTTTGTGCTTTGACCAAGTAGTGCAGCAGTGATTAACAATAAGCCTGAAGCCACAGATCTCTATATTACTTGCAAGTACCGTGGAAGATCACTGTGGAATTTCATCCATAGAAAAATTTAGATAAGTCTAAGCAGTTTTTTCTTTTTCAGAAAGGCACTAGGCATACAGACTCAGTGGTTACTAATCAAGCATTTAAAATATGGAAATTATACATATTAGTCACATTATGAGTTTATATTATATTGTTTTTAGTCTGCATTAAAAAAT
This sequence comes from Galeopterus variegatus, assembly GCF_000696425.1. Lineage (NCBI taxonomy): Eukaryota > Metazoa > Chordata > Mammalia > Dermoptera > Cynocephalidae > Galeopterus > Galeopterus variegatus. The sequence goes on along the minus strand of NW_007728688.1, from coordinate 228,757 downwards.
ATGTATTCTCTAAAGGACATTTTACTTAGATGCCTGCCAAAACTTCTTGAAGGAAAGTATGATTTCAAAACAATTTTGTATTTAATCAGTACATTTTTCATTTCCATCAATATTAAACAGGAAAATAGTGTCAGTGTAGTTATTTACATGATTTCTCATTGTTTTTCCTCAAGCCTGTTATCAGTTGGTGGCCAGGCTGCTCATTGATTTTTAGCTGTGACAGTTGTTTGAAGTAGATCAATTTTGCCTCTTGAGATTTGCCAGAGACAGCTTTGAAGTTTACTACCTCATTATTTTTTATTCATCTAATAATTCTGTCTTTATGATATGTACTAGAGGGATATTTTACCATTTTGCTTAATTTTGATAACAATATCTTTTTGTTTGTGTTAGGAGTTTCATATATTTTAGACAAACTCCTAACATTTTCAATATTTCATTATACCATTTTTATGTTAGGATGGAAATGCTCATTCTGAAATCACTGCTGAGTACCATTCTTGTCGTGAATATTGGACATGAACTTGTTGTGTTATGATTTGGGCTATAGAACTAAACAACTTCTGTTCTTTTTCTCCACATGTAATATTTAGATATGTGGAGCCATATGACAAGATTAATTTAAATCAAAGCTGAATACATAGTGGATTGAAAGCTGAAGTTACCTGAGGTCATTTTTGGTTCTCTTAAGGTAGTTTCGATTATTACTTCTGTTCTTTTTCTCCACATGTAATATTTAGATATGTGGAGCCATATGACAAGATTAATTTAAATCAAAGCTGAATACATAATGGATTGAAAGCTGAAGTTACCTGAGGTCATTTTTGGTTCTCTTAAGGTAGTTTCGATTATTCATCCTTGGCACTAAGTCTTTGCCTGTAGCCTATAATCTTCCCTCCTCAAGTGTTGTGTGATTAATACTGTTCTGGAGGTGTGGCACACATTGCTTAAGATTAAATATGGAGCCTGGGGCAATTAGTTGTAGGGAGTCAGACTCATTACTATTCATTCAGTTCTTTTGAAATGACTAAATGGAAATTTATTTAGGGCATAGGGTGTTTTTAGGCTTAGATCTAAAATTGTATTTCATCTTCCTGAGGGACTCAGAGTTATTGCAGTACAAATAAATCTTTTATGTAATTTCTTTTATTTTTGATATTTGTTATAGTTTGTCTAGTTTGTTTCACTTGAAATCTTAAGCATACTATTTTTTTTTTTTTTTGTCTTTTGTCTTTTTCCGTGTCCGGCAACGGATCGCAACCCTCAGTGTTGCCCCCGTACCGGACCGGGACCGGCAACGGGATCGCAGCCCTCGGTGTTGCTCCCGCGCCTCGCTCAGCCAGTGAGCGGGAACCGGTCTGTATGTGGGATCCGAACCCTCGGCGGGAGCGCCGCCGCACTTCCCAAGCGGTGCACTATAGCAGTGCGCCACCGGGCTGGCCCTTAAGCATACTATTTTAATTTTGCAGTATCGTTAATGATGGCTGAATATCACTACATCAAGAAGAAATAAAATAATAGACCTCATCATCACTTACTGGACATTTTTGTGTTTTAAAATTACAGCTATTGTTGTTATGAAACTTTTTTGTGCCTGGGAATTTTCCCTCTTTATTTATATTCTTAAGTTATATTTTATTTATCCATTGCTATGTAACAAACTACTTCAAAATGTGATGGCTTAGACAGGAACAGTAAAAGTTATTTTGCTCACAAATCCGTAATCTGAGGAAGGCTATGTTAGCTGGGGAGGGCTGGAGAATAAACTTTCCGGATGTCTCATTCATATGACTGGAAAGTTGGTGCTAGCTGTTTGTTGGGAACTCAACTGGAGCTGTGGCCCGTGACCTCAGTTGCATTCTCTGTGGGCCTCTAGAGTCTGCTTGGACTTCCTCAGAGCATGGTGGCTGGATTCCAAGAGTGAGTGTCCCAAGAGGACCAGGCAGAAGCTGCATGGCCTTGACAAACCTAGCCTTACAAATCATGTAGCACCACTTCCACCACTTTCCTTCCCCACTTCCACTTCCCTTCCCACATACATCATTAATGTTTGTCATGAAAGAAGAAGGTTAGCCTGGACATTGTGTAGATGGGGTATTTGCTGTAAGTATAATTTATTTAAGTCTATTTTTAGATGCTAAAATTGTTTTCTTTTTGTTTGTCTTGTAAACAATGCTACAGTGAGCATTCTTGTACATAAATCTCATTTGTTCATTACTTCGTTAGGATAAATTGAGCTATAACAGCTGTGTCAGAAGAAAATAACTTTTCTAAGGCTTTTGAGAAATAACTCATTTTCTGTCAACTGTAGGAAAGCCTGAACACTTAGTTTCCTACCAGATTTATCCATTTACCTGTGACTGTGCCACCACTAGCTGCTATTCATTTTCATCTTTGCTAGTCGGCCTTGCAATAAGATGGATTCTTACTCTTTCTAATGTTGCATTTTTTTTGACTACTAGTGAAGGCAATCATATTTTAATTTGCTTTTTGGCAGGCAGTTTAGTGTTCTTTCATCAGTTCATGTCATTTTATTGTTTTACTGGAGTGTCCATTTTTTTATTTATAAAATTTATATATAATGATATTGATTCTTTGCCATGAGTTTTAAATATTTTAAGTACATTTTCCAAGATTATATATTCATTTTGACAGATGTATGGTATCATAAGGTTGCTTTTTCCTCAAATTTTTAACAAACTGTGTCTTTCTTGTATAAGAAAGTAAGAATATCATTTAACGAAAAGTCTGTCCTTTGTCTTTTTATTTTCTGAAATCTTATTGTGTCTTTCTTGTATAGGAAAGTAAGAATATCATTTAACGAAAAGTCTGTCCTTTGTCTTTTTATTTTCTGAAATCTTAAATACACTTGTGTGTGTTTTCTTTTTTTCTGTAGTTCTATTGTCTTTTCCATAACAATTTTCAAAAATGTACTTCTTGCAGCATTATGCTTTATGGTATTTTTCATTATCTAGTTAGACAAAAGTCTTCAGTCATTACATCAAGCCTATGATATGAGTTACTGTCATTCTCTCCCCTTCATTTTAAAGTTGAGAAAACTGATTCACAGAGGTTATTTTATCAAGGAATGTGGCATTTGTACTCAGATTTTCCTGTCTCCAGATCTTAAGTTTCTTACCAACGTATTATACTGCCACTTCATTTATTCAAGTGCTCTATTATCACTCAATAAAACTCTATAGTTTTCTTTGTGTAAGTCCTACATTTCTCTTCTAAGTTTTTGTCTTTAAATGGTTTGTATTTTTGTTGCTGTTTATTAAGAGATTTTTTTTCATTACAGATTATAGTGAAAACTATGGAGTTTTCAATCTTTATATTTATCTGGATACTTTACTAGGCATCCAAAAAACTGAAAGAAAGCACCAGTTGTATTTTTAGCATGTTTTTGACTTGATTTCAAAAGTGGCTGAATCTAAGAATATTTAAGAAAATGTTTATTTTTAATATAAAATTTAATAAAATACACTTAAATATTTATAAACATTTTAAAAGAGTAGTTAAATCACTTGTAAGCCTGTGTTTTTTTAAAATTTATACATGTTCATTTTCTTGATTTCTTACTATTTATACTGAAGTTTTACATTGTGCTCCTTGTCAGGGAGATTTAAATAGGTTTCCTTCTTTCATTGCTTTGAATCCATTTTTAGTTCCATTTGAGTTAAAATAAAGGATGTGCTATCATGTTGGTAAAACTTTGAGTAGCTTTAAAGTGAGCGACAATAGACTTCTTAGAGCATTTCTTCTGAATTGACTGTTATTTATGTTCATTAGTATTTGCTGTAAACTCAGAATTAGAAATTGAAGTAAAATGAAAAAGGCAGTTAATAACAAGTGTTGGTAAAGATTGAAGCAATTGCAATTCTTATATGTTAGTGGATGGTGAATTAGTACAACCACTTTGGAAAACCATTCGACAGTCTCTAATAAAGCTATACAGTTGCCTTCCCCTACCTCTTAACATAGAAATTCTATTCGTAGGTGTCCAAGGGTACTTCAAAACGTTTGTGGAAAAATAGAATTCAAAGGTAATAAGAATCATTCCATGAAATTTTTGAAGACCTTTCATATACCTAAGAGAAGTGAATGTACATGTTCACAAAAAGACATGTGCATGAATGTCCAGAGCAACTTTACTCATCATAGTCCCAAACTCTGAACAACCCAAATGTCCAAGAGTAGAATGGATACATAAATCTCTCTGTATTGACACACTGGAATATTATACAGCAAGAAAATACCAACTACTTCTACACATAACACATGGGACTTTCACTCTATTGTACTGAAGCCAGGAATGCTAATTTTCCTTTTTTTATCCTTCCCAGCCCTGGGAAATTGTAGCCTTCAGAAGGGGAAAAAGTGTTAACTTTGTAGCTAATCATTTCAGGATTCAAATCAGGGTCCAATTGTTGTTTAATAGGCAAATAAGATCAGAAAAAGTGTTTAATCTGGGGTTCAGAAAATTCATCTTATGAAAAATAATGCCATTACTAACTTCCCAAGGTTGTTGTGGGGTTTATAGTGGAGAGCATAAATATGAAACCACAAGCCCCAGAGCCTGGCATGGATGTAGGTAATGTTAGTTCCCTATCTTAAAATATGATCTTTCTTCACAATATTTAGTATTCTATTGCTTAATATTTCCCATTATTACAACTCAGTCATTTCTGTAAAAATCACTTATCAATCACAGTCAACTTCAAACTTCAAAAAATATCCTCGTAAATCACTGCAGTTACACACTTGCATGAAACCCTCTAGCAATTCCATGTGTATTATTAGACACTTATTTTTACTTTGATCACCTCTTAAAATTTAAACCATTCAACACACCAACACACACACATACACAAACACACATGCACACACACATGGCAATTAGATTAACAGACATTTTTGAGAATATGTAAATTTACTGATGTAATTCCTACCTACTCAAATCTCTTAATGCTTGAGAGATAACATGAAGTCCACCTAAAAGTGTTGTTCCTTTACCATGTTATGGCAGGAAAGGAAACCAATGCTCTGACTGTTGCTCTCACTTAACATTTCCTTCTATGCTCCCCACCTGTGTTCTTCACCAGAGGTCAGTAACTGGTAAAGGATAGGATCCACTCCAATCGTTGACATTAATTTAGAGTTGAAGTTTCATTGTTTCTCTATCATGGTAAATAGACCATTGAGAAAATAACTATATTGCCTTCTAATGCACTTAGAATAAAACGAAGTAATGAGATTGCTTATGAGAAATGATCATATATTAATAGCTTAGCAAAGTAATATCAGTTGCCTTTACCCTAACCCTTCACTGCCTCTCTGGCCCCCGTGTCTCTGTGTGGGTGTCAGTCAGAGGAAAGTAGCTTTAACAATTGTGACCTTGAATAGTAATTTCAAACATATAGAGTTATGCTTTAGAGCTTTAAAATAAGGCAGTTTAAATGTGAGTTTTATTAAAAATAAAATAGAAGAATCATGAGGAATTAGTGAAAAACTAAGAACCTATGTAGCAGCCTAATCACACATTTGTTTTCCTTTAACTTGAAGCCTTGAACTATTACTTAAACTTTATTTTATTAAAAAGAAATGCATGTAGGGCCGGCCCGGTGGCGCACTGCTACAGTGTGCCGCTTAGGAGCCCGGCGGTGCTCCCGCTGAGGGTTCAGATCCCACATACAGACCGACCGCTCACTGGCTGAGCGGGATGCGGGCGCAACACCGAGGGTTGCGATCCCGTTGCCGGTCCCGGTCCGGTATGGATGCGACACTGAGGGTTGCGATCCGTTGCCGGACACGAAAAAAGACAAAAAAAAAAAAAAAAAAATCTTGATTCTACATATTTTTGGGATACAGAGTTGACTACCATCCCATGTGTATATATGATGATCAGATCAGTAGTATTAGCATGTTAATTATTACAAATCATAATATTCTTTGTGCCCCTTATCCAATTTCTCCTCAGTCCCCTTTGCCCTTCCCCCATCCACCTCTAGTAACCATAGATTTGTTCTCTCCTTCTAAAAGTTCAATGTATTATTGTGGTCCTTCCTTCCTTCCTTCCTTCCTTCCTTCCTTATCTAGTTAGACAAAAG
>NW_007728688.1:213383-222637 GCF_000696425.1 Galeopterus variegatus | reverse complement strand
AGTACTGGTAGGATACCTTCCCTATTTTCTGTTTACTTGTGGAGGCTGAATATTAAGGGAATGAAAAGGAAGAGAATTATGTAAACACAAATCGCACATGGATACAAGTAATACATGCACCCATTAGAAACAAAATAAGATTATTTACTGTATGGATTAGAAAGCTTTCTGAGACTGCGAGGTAGTCATAGCAATGAGCACAGCCTACCAGCTCAAGCTTTTAATCCAAGAAGAAAGCATCACAATATAAGAATTCTATCACAATGTAAGAATTCTAATGAAACCAGAAAATGCAGCCTTTGGCTATTGGTGTTCTGTTTCTCCAGGCTACGGCTGAGCATTGCCCCATCAGTAGCATAGCCACTGCGTCATGGCTAAGCACGAGGCATCCTCCACATGGTGACTGGAGAACCAACACTATCAAGGCTGCCTTAGGGCATGTCCCATTATTATTTCTGTATCTCCGAGCCTGAACTAGCTTGCCTAGGAGCCTGATAGAACAACTTTGCTGTTTTGACACTAAAAAAGCCTTCCAGAAATTAAAAAGTAAAAGGAAGTTTTATTGTACATGATCGATGGATTTCAAATACTGCCAAGTTTAAGAGTCAGAAAGACGTATCTAAAATAGTTTAAAGAAGTCTGGTGATCAGCACTTTTAAAGTGATCACATTGCAAAATGAATGCAAAATTTTTAGACTGGACAGTTTGCTAATGCAAAGTTTTTAAAGTTAATTGAAATTTTAAGGTTAATCTCTCCCTCCCTCTCTCCTTCTCTCCATTTCTTTCTGTATATGGCTTATTTCACCTAACACAATTTTATCCAAGCTCATCCATGTTGCTGCAAATGGCAGGATTTCATCCTTTTTAAAGACTGAGTAGTATTCCAATGTGTATATATATAACATTTTCCATATCCAGTCGTCCATTGATGGACATTTAGGTTGGTTCTATCTTTTGATTATTGTAAATAGAGCAGCAATGAACATTGGGAGTGCAGGTATCCCTTTGATGTGGTGATTTCCATTCATTTGGGTATATACCCAGTAGTGGGATTGCTGGATCATATGGTAGTTCTATCTGTAGTTGTTTGAGAAACCTCCATACTGTTTTCTATAATGACTGTACTACTTTATAGTCCCACCAAGAGCATAGTCCCCTTTCACCACATCCTTTTCAGCATTTGTTATTCTCAGTCTTTTTAATAACAGCCAGTCTAACTGGGGTGAGATGATATCTCAGTGTGGTATTGATTTTCATTTCCCTGCTGATTAGTGATGTTAAACATTTTTTTCATGTACCTGTTGGCCATTTGTGTGTCTTTCTTTGAAAAATGTCTTTTCAGCTCCTTTGCCCATTTTAAAATTAGATTATTAGTTTTTTTACTGTGAGGTTGTTGTGTACCTTATATATCCTTGTTGGATGTATAGTTTGCAAATATTTTCTCCCATTCTGCAGATTGTCTTTCTGCTCTGTTGATTGTTTCTTTTGCTGTGCAGAAGCTGTTTAGTTTGATATAATCTATTTTATTTATTTTCTCTTTTGTTGCTCGTGCTTTTACATTCTTATTCATAAAGTCTGCTCAGTCCTACTTTCTGAAGTGTTTCTCCTATGTTTTCTTTTCATAGTTTTATGGCTTTGGGTCATATACTTAAGTATTTAATCTATTTTGAGTTGATTTTGGTATATGGCAAGAGGTATAGATCTAGTTTCATTTTTCCTCATATAGATGTCCAAATTTCCTAGCACCATTTATTGAAGAGGCAGTCTCTTCCCCAGTGCATGTTCTTGTTGCCTTTGTCAAAGGTCAGTTGGCTGTAAGCATGTGGGTTAATTTCTGGGTTCTCTATTCTGTTCCATTGATCTGAGTGTCTATTTTAATGCCGGTACCATGCTGTTTTGGTTACAATAGTTTTCTAGTATAATTTGAAGTCTGGCAGTGTTATGCCTCCAGCTTTGTTTTTTTTGCTCAGGATTGCTTTGGCTATTTGAGGTCTTCTGTTGTTCCATATGAATGTTAGGATTGTTTTTTCTATTTCTGTGAAGAATGTCATTGGTATTTTGATGTGGATTGCACTGACTCTGTAGATAGCTTTGGGTAGTATGGATGTTTTCACAGTGTTAATTCTTCCAATCCAAGAGCATGGTATGCCTTCACACCTTTTTACATCCTCTTTAATTTCTTTCAGTAGTGTTTTGTAGTTCTCATTGTGGAGATCTTTCATCTCCTTGGTTAAATCGATTCCTAGGTATTTTATTTTTTTGGTGATTATTGTAAATAGGCTTGCTTTCTTGATTTATTTTTCCACTAGTTCCACTGGAGTATTAAAATGTTACTGATTTTTGAGTGTTGTTTTTGTATCCTGCAACATTACTGAAATTCTTAATCAGCTTTAAATGTATTCTGGTAGAGTCTTTAGGTTTTTCTATATATAGAATCTTGTCATCTGCAGAGACAGATTGACTTCTCCTTTCCAGTTTGAATGCCCTTTATTTCTTTCTCTTGCCTGATTGCTCTGGCTAGTACTTCCAATACTGTGTTAAATAGGAGTGGTGAGAGTGGGCATCCTTGTCTTGTTCCTGGTTTTAAGGGAAAGGCTTTCAGCTTTACCCCATTCAGGATGATATTGGTGGTGGGTTTGTTGTATATGGCTTTTATTATGTTGATATACTTTCCTTCTGTACCTAATTTACTGAGAGTCTTTATATGAAGGGATATTGAATTTTGTCAAATGCTTTTTCTGTATCTGTTGAATTAATTATATATTTTTTGTCCTTGATTTTGTTGATGTGGTGTATCACATTTATTGTTTTGTGTACATTGAACCATGTGGGCATCCCTGGGATGAATCCCACTTGATCATGGTGTATAATTTTTTTGATATGTTGCTGTATTCTGATTGCTAATAATTTATTGAGGATTTTTGCATGTACGTTCATCAAGGATATTGGCCTGTAGTTTTCTTATTTTGTTGTATCTTTGGTTTTGGTATCTGGGTAGTGCTGGCCTCATAGAATGAGTTTGGGATAGTGGCCTCTGTTTCAATTTTTTGGAATAGTTTGAAGAGAGTTGGTATTAATTCCTTTTTAAAGGCTTGATAGAATTTAGCAGTAAATCCATCCAGTCCTGGGCTTTTCTTTGTTGAGAGACTGCTGATTACTGCTTCATTCTCATTTCTTGTTACTGGGTTGTTCAGGTTTTCTATTTCTTCTTGGTTCAGTCTTGGTAATTTGTGTGTGTTCAGAAATTTATCCATTTTCTCCAGTTTTTCATGTTTGTTGGCATATTTTCATTTATATTTTAAGTATCTTTTGCTCCTTTCTTCCCCTTTTATTGTTTGTCTTCAGTGTTTGTTGTTTTTTTTAGATGGTAAGGTTTAGTTTCTTTTACTTTCTCATTTGCATTTTTGTTTTAATAGTGGGTTTTATTCTTTCTTATGTACTCATTGTAGTGATTATAGTTTTTCAGATTCTAGATGCAGGACTCCCTAGAGAATTTCTTGCAGGGCTGGTCGTGAGGTTGTGAACTCCCACAGTTTTTGTTTGTCTGAGAAATACACTATTTCTTCCTCATTTCTGAAGGATAGCCTTGCTGGGTATAGTATTCCTGGTTGGCAATTTTTTTCTTTTAGTATTTTGAATATATCATCCCATTTTCTTCTGGCCTGTAGAGTTTCAGTTGAGAAGTCTGCTGTTAGTCTGATGGGGGTTCCCTTATAGGTGACTTCATGCTTTTCTCTTGGTGCTTTTAGGATTCTCTCTTTGTCTTTGAGCTTTGCCAGTTTGACTATAATGTGTCTTAGAGAGGATCTTTTTGTATTGAATCTGTTTGGGAATCTTTGGGCTTCCTGGATCTGAAGGTCCGTGTCTCTCCCTTTATCTGGGAGGTTTTCCATTATTATTTCCTTGAGTAGGTTCTCAATGCCTTTTTCTTTCTCCTCCCCTTCTGGAATACTCATGATTGGTTGGTTGTGTGCTTAGGTTGTCTGCTAGGTCTCTTAGATTTTCTTCATTTAAAAAAAAATTCTTATTTCCTTTTTTTTTTTTTTTGTCTGCCTTGGTTGATTTGAAATGATTGTCTGCAAGATCTGAATTTCTTTTTTCTGCTTTCTCTAACCTGCTGCTTAAGCTCTCAGTTGTGTTTTCTATTTCACTGAATGAATCCTTCAGTTCCAGGAGTTCTTCTATATCTTTTTTAAGGTATTAATCTGTAAGTTTCTTTCTTTATATCCTGGATATTTTTTCTTGTTTCCTTGTGTTCTCTAATTGAGTTTTCTAAAGAGTGTTTCTCAGAATTTCTTTTCAGACATTTCAAGGGTTTCCTGCTGTATAGGGGCTGGTACTTGAGAATTACTGTATTCCGTTGGTGATGTCATGTATTTTTGTTTATTCGTATTTCTAGTATCTCTTTGTTGATGTCTGGTCATCTGGGATAGCAATTGTTTCTTCTATTACTCTGGAGTGGGCTTGGAGGAGAAAGACTTCCTCTTCTATTTACAAGCTCCACTGGTGTCTATTCTTGTGTCAGTGCAGTTGCATGTGCAGTGGACTACCTGCAGGGTTGTCAGGGCTGCTACTGTGGTGATGAGCTGTCCTTGTGGCAGTGGCTGTGGAGGACCACCTGTGCAGAAATGTTTTTTTTTTGGCATTCCTTGGTTGCGGGACACTCATTTCCTGTTTGAGTGGTGGTAGGGCTGCCTGTGGCTTACCCCTTGGTCCCCAGTCATGGGATGCTCACTTGCCTCCTATTCGGGCAGTGGGAGGGGCTGCCTGAGCCTTTTGTCTGGGTACCAATTTCAGGATGCTCACTTGGCTCCTGTTTGGGTGGTGGGAGGGGATACCTAGAGCTTCTGCCTTGGTCTCAAAGAGCCTCGTTGATTTCTGCTTGCATTTTTCTTATTTTATTCCTTTAGCTTCATTTGGTTTACTTTGTTTTTGTCTCAGCTTTTAATGTTGGGAATTTAATTAAGGTATTTTTATTCTTTCTCTTTTATTTACAAATGTATTTATAGGTTGTGTATTCTTCTGATTACTGCTTTAATTGTATCCCATATATTTTGATATGTGGTGTTTTTACTATTACCTTTTTAAGTTCTGCAATTTCAGTTTGTATTTTGCCTTTACTTAAGCATGTTTAGTAGAGTTTTTAACATTTGTAGGTAGAAGAGCCTTCTGTATTATTGATGTTTTTGTTAATTTCTAGTTACATTGCATTATGATTATAAAAATTATTTTTTACTTTATGGACTAAATTAAGGTTTTCTTTGTGACCAGTCTAAAGGAACATTTCATGTTTACTTAAGAAAATGAATTATTAGTTGAGTGTAAATTTTGATACATACCCATAACATGTAGTCTATATTTGTTATTTAGGTCTTCCATATGCTTACTTATTTTTGTTACTTTGACACTCTTGGACTGAGACTGCTGTGATAAAATGTTCTGTTGTTTCTTTCATCTCCTAAAGTGAAAAGTAAAGTAATTTTCACTTTAGAATTGTGGTTGCTATGCTACTTAAAGCATAGCATTCATTACTGTATTTATTAGTATTATGTGTTTATAGTAAATGGTGGCCATTAGCATTATAAGGGTTGTTGTCTTACTGCTTTTTGGCCTAAATTCTACCTTGTATATCAGGAAGAATCATGTAATTCCTTGCATATCAGAAACACACTTTCTGCTTTTTTTTTTTTTTTTTTGCTTTATTTGCCTGATATATAAACGTGTGTGTGTGTGTATGTATGTATGTGTGTGTGTGTGTGTGTGTGTGTGTGTGTGTGTGTATATATATATATATATATAAAATTTTAAAATTTGTATGCATTCCTTTTTTGGGATACAGTTCTCTTAGGATTAACACATACATAGCCTTTTGTCACCACCACCACAAGAAGGATACAGACAATTTCAACACTTCAAAGAATGATCTTGTGCTGCTTTTTTTTGGGTAAAACTCTCTCAACTCCAGTACCTGCCAGTCATTAATATCTTCTTTGCCCCTATAGTTTTACCTTTTCCAGAATGTAATATAAATGGAGTCATATTGTATATAATCTTTTGAGACTGGCTTCTTTCACTTAATATAATGCAGTTGGGATTCATCCATGTTTTTGTGTGTATCAATAGTTCATTATTGCTGTGTAGTATTCCATTATGTGGATGTACCATAGTTTATTTATTTATGTATCCTTGAAAGACATGTGGGGTTGTTTCCTGTTTTTTACTGATGTATAAATGTTGCTATCAACTTTGTGTACAGGTTTCTCTATGAACATAAATTTTCATGTCATTAGAATAATTACTTAGAAGTGGGATGATTGGGGCATATATGGTAGGTATGTATTTAACATTTTTTTTTTCCTTTTTGTCTCTTTTTTACTGACCGGTAACAGGATCGCAACCCTTGGTGTCGCGCCTGTACCAGGGACTGGCAACGGGATCGCAACCCTCGGTGTTGCACCCGCACCACGCTCAGCCAGTGAGTGGGAACTGGTCTCCACATGGGATCTGAACCCTCGGCAGGAGCGCCGCCGCGCTCCCAAGTGGCGCACTCTCCAGTGCGCCACCAGGCCGGCCCGTATTTAACATTTTTATGAAACTGCTAAACTCTTTTCCAGAATGTCTGTACCATTTTGCATTCTCGCTAGCAATGCATCAAAAATTCTAGTTGCTGCACATACTTGACATTTTTCATGTGAGTCATTCTAATATGTGCATAGTGGCATATTGTGATCTTAATTTGCATTGCTGTAATGATTATTATATGGAGCATCCTTTCACATATTTATTTGACATCTTTATATCTTCTTTGGTGAAATGTCTGATTAAATATTTTGCATGTTTAAAATTTTTTTCTTAATATTGACTCTTAAGGATTTTTTGTATGTTCTGTGTACAAATATTTTCTCCCAGTTTGTCCTCCACAGAGAAATTTTAATTTTGATGAAGCTTTATCAATTATTTCTGTTATGGATTGTGCTTTTGTTGTCGTATCTAAGAACTCTTTCTAACCCGAGGTCATGACAATTTTTCTTCTCTAAGAGTTTTATAGTTTTACATTTTACTTTTAATTATATGATCCATATGGTGCAAGGCATAGGTTGAAGTTAGTTTTTTTGCATGTAGTTATCCAGAGTTCCAGCATCATTTGTTGAAAAGATTGTCGGTTTACCAAAATTCCCTTTGCACCTTTGTCATAAATTAACTGACTGTATTTTAAAATTAGCTTTTCTAAATTTGCAAAAAATCCTGCTGAGATTTTTATTGAGATTGCATTAAATCTATCAGTCAATTTGGGAAGAAGTGACATCTTAACTTACTTGAGTCATTTACTACATGGACACAGAATGTCTCTTCATTTATTTATGTCTTTAAATTTTTTTCATTCATCACTATTTTGTAGCTTTCATTGTACAGATTCTGTACATATTTTGTTAGGTTTAAACCAATATTTCTTTGTTGTTGTTATTGGAGCTATTGAAACATGATACTTTTAACAAACTGTTTTCCAGTTGTTCATTACTGAGTGTATAAAAATATTACCAGGTCTTGCTAAACTCACTTATTGGTTGTAGAAGCTTTTTTTGTAGATTCCTTGGGATTTTCTAGTTAGACAGTCATGTCATCTGTGAATATTTCTTCTATTCCAATCTGAATGCCTTTTATTTTTCTTTCCTTATTGCACTCACTTTCAGTAAAATGCTGAATCATGGGTGATGAGGGATGATTTCTGGGGAAGCATCCAGTCTTTTATCATTAAGTATGATGTTAACTAATTTTTTTCTAGATGCCCCTTTTCATATTGAGGAGATTACTTTTATTCCTAGTTTGCTGAGAGGTTTTTTTTTTTAGTCATGAATGCTTGTGAATTTTTCCAAATACTTTTTTATCAGTCGATATAGCCATGTCATTTTTCTTGTTTAATCTGTTAATATGGTGAATTACATTGATTGATTTTTCAAAAGTTGAATCAGTCATGGACCCCTGGGATAAACTCCACTTGGTCATAATGTATTATTCTTTTAATATATAGCAGTCCCACCTTTATCTATGGGGGATATATCTGAGTAGATGCCTAAAACTGCAGATAGTAATAACTCCTATATATAATTTGTTTCCTATACATACACACCTATAATAAAGTTTAACTTATAAATTAGTAACAGTAAGAGATTAACAACAGTAACTAATAATAAAACAGATCAATTATCATAACATACTGTAATAAAAGTTATGTGAATGTGGTCTCTCTATCTCAAAATATCTTATTGTATTGTACTCACCCTTCTTGTAATGATGTAGGTGATAGAATGCCTACATGATGAGATGAAGTGAAGTGAATGAGATAGGCATTGTGACATAGCATTTGGCTACTCTTGACCTTCTGATGATACTTCAGAAAGGGGATCGTATGCTTTAGGCAATCCAGGTTTGAGCAATGATAATGTGGATGGTTGGATGTCAAGAGCACAGGATGTCGATGGCTGGCAGGCAGGTACTGTCTCCAGTGTGGATATGCTGGACAAAGGGATGATTCATGGCCCAAGCAGGACAGAGCTAGACAGTGCGAGACTTCATGCTACTCAGAATGGCACACAATTTAAAACTTATGAATTGTTTATTTCTGGAGAGTTCCATCTAATATTTTCAGACTACAGTTGGCTAAGGATAACTGAAACCATGGAAGTTGAAACTGAGGATAAGGAGGGAATACTGTATTGCATGAGTCACCTTGCTTATATTATGATGAAGAATTTTTGCATTTGTATTCCTAAGGTATATTGCCTATAGGTTCCTTGTGTTGCATGACTAACTGATTTGGACCTTTCTCATGTCTATAAATGATATTTAATGATATTTACTTCAGATTGAGCTGTTATATTACATTTTATCTCTGCTTCATGTTTTGGTTTTTTTGTTTTTGTTTGTTTTTTGTTTTGGTTGAGTGGTATCTTAGGCTGTTTGGGCTGCTACAGCAAAATACCTTAGACTGGGTAATTTATAAACAGCTGAAATTTATCGTTCATTATTCTGGAGTCTGGGAAGTCCAAGATCAAGGCACCAGCAGATGTATCTGGTAAGGGCCCATTCTCACATGGCAGAAGGGACAAACAAGCTCCCTGGGGCCTCTTTTATAAGAGCACTAATCTCATGAAGGCTGTGCCCTCATGACCTAATCACCTCCCAAAGACCCCACCTCTTAATACATTGGGGTCACCTCCCCCCCTTTCCCCTCCCCCTTTCCCCTCCCCCTCTCC
>NW_007728688.1:210597-211962 GCF_000696425.1 Galeopterus variegatus | reverse complement strand
CTGATAGTATTTTACTTCCTGCCATTTGTATGATCATTATAATCTATTCACTTTGAGAATTGAGAGTACCCTATTTTTTTCATGTTTTCTCAAAAAAATTTTAAAATGTCTTCCACAGGTTTTTGTTTCTACAATTATCCGTTTACTTGACAGCCCCTCAACTTCCATTAGAGCAAAAGCCTTCTTAGTTCTTCTGTATATTTTGATTTACAGCCGTGAAATGTTGCTGCTCAGTTGTCAAGCAAGGTAAGATTTTCTCTGATGGTTTCATCACTAACTTCAATTTGGTGCTTGTTTTATTAGTAGTTGTATATACATTTCATAGGGTATTTCTTGGCCTCTATGTACCTGGTATTGAAATTTCTTTTCTAAATTTTTTCAAGGGTGTAATATTTCACTTATAGTCTCAGCTTAGAAGCACTGAGAACACAGAGAAGACCTCAGAAACAGGGTGAGGAATACCTGTTATTCTAGATTTGAGGACAAGATAGAGTGTTAAAGATAGTTCTGGTTTGTATCTTTGTCATTTTTGGATCAGTGGTTTGGTTGTTTGCATTACTGTATAATTCTGGAATTAGTTGAAGGTTCAGAAGGAGCAGCCTCGTGAGATAGAAGGAGGAGCAGGGGAGGGGTTGAGAATTTAGGGACTGGTCCTAGAATGGGCAGATCTCTCTCTCTCTGGGCTTCAACTCCTTCCTCCAAAGGTAAGAGCTGTCCTGGATGCTCCTCAAGTTCTCTTCATGCTCTGATGCTTTCTGATTAACATCTTCTGAACTGTCCAATCCTTGCTCCATTGAAGCCCAGAGGATCCCTGAAAATATGGTTTAATGTCTATTTCTAGATCTAGGTTTTTACTTGTTGTGGAATAGTGAGCAGAGCCTGGAAATGCTGAGATTGATCAAACTAAAAAAAAAAAAGAGTTGCCAAACTTTTCTGTAAATAACTGGACAATAAATACCTTAGGCTTTATAGTTCAAGAGGCAAAATTGGGATATTATATAGGTACTTACCTAAGAAGAGAGAAAACAAATTTCCACACAATTTTATTGCAGTAATAAAATAATGCTGCTAATAATTGAGTACAGCTTTTTTTTTTTTGCTAATACAGGTCTACTGATAAGGTAATTCATTTTTGGGGGGGAGGGGCAATAACATTGTGCTTAATTGGGGGTCAAAGTTAGTGTCTCCATCACCAAATCAATTGCAAGCGTTCATCTGTTAGTGCTGATTTCTAATGTGATTTTATGTTTTATCTTTAAAAAATGTTTTCACACAGAAAGGTACTTCCAAATACGAAAATCAATTCATGAGCACATGGTTTTAATTGAGCACATTCATCATGTGGAAGGCCTTTGTGGACTTTTG
>NW_007728688.1:194050-209968 GCF_000696425.1 Galeopterus variegatus | reverse complement strand
GCACCTTGCTCAGCCAGTGAGTGGGAACCGGTCTGCATGTGGGATCCGAACCCTCGGCAGGAGCACCACCACGCTCCTAAGCGGTGCACTGTAGCAGTGCGCCACTGGGCCGGCCCTCTGCCAACTTCTTAGTCTTTGTCTTCTCCAACTCTTCTTTGTGTTCACTCCATTTCAGCCACATCGTTTTTCTTTTTGCTTTCTGACCACACTAAGCCTGTTGTATTCACCTCAAGGCTTTTCTCAGTTGTTTCCAGTGCCTGTGATCTCTTCCCCTAGATGTTTGCATGGCTGGCTTCCTCAGGTCATTTGGGTCTGTGTTTCAGGGTTACTTCTTCTGAGAACCACTCTGATCACACTATCTAAAATACCCCCTATAACCCGAACTCCGGAAAGTCTTGAACTGGAAGGAACTAAACTCCTCAGACCTTCAGAGCCTAGGCATGACACTTGCAGTTCTTGAGGGGAATTGCTGTGACCTCTGTGTCTCTGAATGAATATTTAGAACCTTTATCAGCGGTGGGGAGATGGTAGCCTGAAGTCAGGTCCCTGACCCTGACTTTCACTCTGCTCCTCTTTAGAGTAACACAACAAGCAGGGTGAATGTAGAGAGGGGGCCTGGCAGGTGAGCTTAGCCTTGTGGGAGAGATGAGGTGGGCTCTCTTCTTCCTGTACTGTGTGGCAGAGATGATATCCCTGTCCTTGGGCGCCTAAGCTTAGGGTTAATGCTAGACCTCAGGGCTTCTGCAGCATCCAAAATGCAGATGCTTTCTCCATGCAGTGGTTGGGGCCCGCAGTCCTGTTCCCAGGACATCTGAAGCAGGACTGAAATGATTAGGGGGCCAATCGGCCCCAGTTTGTGAGGCTGTGGGACAACCACCTCATCTTCCTGCCCTTGAAGAGAACAGCTCCCTCTTATTGCCTGTTTCTTTGCCACACCTGTCCTGATCAGGTGCTGAGTAGGTGAATAAGTCAGTAGGCAGAGATTTATCCCAGCCAATTTATGGAGACACAGTGCTTGAAGGAGAAAGAACAAGAAGAGCAGGCAGCTCTTACTGAGGCAGAACTAATGCAAGAGACAGAAAAGAACTTTAGCAGTTAATGAAACCTCTATCTAAAGGCAGTTTTTTGAAAGTCAGCAGAACTGAAAGAAAATGGCCTCTGCCGGGGATGGCATTGGTGCTTTGAGAGGCAGTATGAAAGAACACGTTGAATCATACAGAGCTGATAATAAAGACTTGGAAAATTCATGTGAAAACAATAAGAAAGGTGGATTGTAGGTCCAGGAGACCTCACATGTAAAGTGCCAGAATTCCAGGGGGAGGAAAGGAACAGGTGGAGAGAATTTCTAGTCAAGGGAATCGTAGCAGTCATGTGGTTGAACACGCTCTCTTCTGATGCTGGACTCACATCAGAGTAAAGGAGTTAAAACAAAGGTGGCAAACACAGACAAATGTTAACTTGTCTTTGTATTTTGGAAGCTGGAAAGCTGACAGATGAATGTTCACTTATTTAGCGTAATGGAGACTGCTGAGATCTCTTATTGTCTATAAGAGGAAAGGCTAAGATGAGGCATGATTACTGCATGACACAGCTCTGGAAAGGTTGGGAATTGGGGTACCAGGTACCTCTGAAGGCAGCGTGAGAGGGAGGTGAGGTTTAAGATAGGAAGATGATGGGAAGTTGGCATGGAGATCTGATCCTCAGCCCTCCTCCCCACCCTGAACATTCAGGAGGCTCCTCGTCCACTGCAGCTGGAGACTTGAAATGTATTCTGCATAGTGTGAACTGCAAAGGCTGCAGATGTGGGGGTTCCAGACACTGCTGGGTGGGGGATGAGGTGCCTGGTGGAAAATCAGGAAAAGTCAGTTTATTTTGAAGGGTGAGGACCTCAGCCCCCTTCTCCTGCTTGACTTGCATACTGTTAGCAGTCTAGCTTATATACTATTGGCCAGAGTTTGGAGAGTCCTCTTGGGGGAGCTGACTGATTCCCAATAAAAGCCCCACAGGGGCTGAAATTTGGGTGTCCCAGCTGTAGCTGGTGAAGTGTCGTGCTATGGAGCTTATTTGTCATAAGCCCCACTCCTGTGCACAAACTCCCAACCATGCTACAGTGCCTCATTTTAAAAGATAAATGGACAATCAAGAATCACCAGATACTTGATGGAAGCCTTTAACATGGAGCACAGAAACCAAAACTCACCAACAGATAAAATGGACGAGGCAGAAACAGAGACAGAAGTCATGAACTGTCAGTTTGTGGAAAAAGAAATGAAGATGACCCTTAAACCTATGAGTTAAATGCTAGATCTCCCTCATTCTAATTGAAGTGAAAATTAAAATTACACTGAGATACCATTTCTCACTTAATGCATTGGTTATATAATATTTGACAATGTATTCTCTTGGTGAGGCTGTGGAGAAACTGGTATTCTCATACATTGCATGTGGGATGCAAAATATTGTGATATGAAGAGGAATTTGGCAATATATAGAAAAATTATTTATTAGTCCTTTGATCCAGCCATCTCACTTCTAGGATACAGTGTCCCAAGATGTATTAGCCAAGAAGTGAAATAATACATGCACAAGACGTTATTTGTTACAGCAAAAAAACTGTAAACTACCCGAATATTTAGCACCAGGAGACTGGCCGGAGAAGTGTGGTCATCCCTGCGTTAGTTTTCTATTCCTGTTGTAACAAATTACCACAAACTCAGTGGTTTAAGACGATGCCCATTTATTGATCTGACAGTTTCCTTGGGTCAGGAGTCTGGGCATGGTATAACTGGATCTTCTGCTTACATCTCACTTGGATAGAGTCAAGGTGCTGGATGGTGCTGCGATTCTCATCTGAGTCTATGAGTCCTCTTCCAAGCTCACTGATAATTGGCAGAATTCATGTCTTTGCAGCTGTAGGACTGAAGTCCCCATTTTCTTGCTGGGTCTGCTTACATCTCACTTGGATAGAGTCAAGGTGCTGGATGGTGCTGCGATTCTCATCTGAGGCTATGAGTCCTCTTCCAAGCTCACTGATAATTGGCAGAATTCATGTCTTTGCAGCTGTAGGACTGAAGTCCCCGTTTTCTTGCTGGCTAGGACTGAAGTCCCCATTTTCTTGCTGGGTTTTGATTGGGGTTTGCCCTTAGCTTCTAGAGGTTGTCATTCTTCTCCATTGGCAGTTCACAACATAGCTGTTAGCTTTGTTTCTGGCAAAATACTTCTCATGCCCTGATTCCCCCTCATGCTTCAAATATCTTTGACTTCCCTCTTCTGCCACCAGTCGGAGAAAATATTCTGCTTATAAAGGTCTCTTAGATTAGGCTCACCCAGATAATCTGCATATCTCAAGGTTAATTGAATTGGGACTTTACCCCTTTGCAGTAGTACCTAGATTAGTGTTTGATTGAACAGCCGGGATTCGGCTGGGGGGAATTTTGGGGGGAGGGGCATTTTTACCATTCTGCCTACCACAATCCCCATAGTGGAGGGCTATGCAGCCGTGCAAAGGATCAAGGAAGATTTCTGTTTATGGCCATGGAGTCATCTCTGAGATATATTATTATCCTGAAAATGCAAGGCGCAGCAGTCTAAGAAAGGAGGTGAAAACAGGAAAGATGTGCATTTTCACTTAAAGGAAGTACTTTACAGCTTCTCTTTGGTGTATCCGAATTGCCAGCATCACTACTCTTGCGCTTTGGGGCCGTTATTAAGTAAAATAAGGGTTACTTGAACACAGGCAGTGCGATACTGTGACAGTAGATCTGATAACTGAGATGGCTATTAAGTGACTCTGGACAAAGGGATGATTCATGTTCTGGGCTTTAAAAATTCTGGTTCCCAGGCCACACGTGTACCAGTTATAGTCAGCATGTCTGGGGTGGTCCTGGGCCCCAGTCGTTTTTAAATCTGAGCACAGGAATGGAGTCTGTGAGAGACGGCAGTGAGCTACAAGGTGCTGCTGCTGCTGATCTGGCAGGCAGGGAGGTGAGGCCTGGGCTGGCCCTCAGCAGCTGTCACTGCCCTTCCAGGGCTGGTGGGAACAAGACTGAGCAGGAAGGCGAGAGATTTCATCACGTTACTCAGAAAAGTGCACAATTTAAAACTTATGAGTTAATTATCTGGAATTTTTCATTTAATAGTGTCGGACCACAGCTGACCATGGGTAACTGAAATTATTATCTTAGGAGACTTGGGTCCTCATCTTGCTCTGTGTCATTAAATCATGTTGCCAGGTAGGGGTGGTGTTGCTGGTCACTGGGCTTCACTGACACTAATCTACTAGGGGATTCAGATTGCTGCCTGCTTCTACTGGTTGGGAAATTGTCCCAACAGGGAAACTGAAGATTGGTGTGCTTTTGCTGGACAGTGAATGGAGGGTCAGCTGTTGGCTCAGTCTCCTGGACACTACCTCCGCAGGGGAATCAGGTCACTGCTGTCTGCTTCCATCTGGCAGGAGATGGAAAACTAGCTTCCTGTTAGGCCTTGCCTAGCCTCTTAGCTGGGGAATTGGATGAGCCATTGGCTTTCCTGAGGTAGGAGTTGAAGTGAACGATTAACTCCTCTACTGATCCCGCTAAAACTGGAGGAAGGGGAGGATGATTAAACAGAAAAAACTGGAGGAGAGAGAGAAGTTGAAGTGGATGATTAACTCCTTTATTGATCCCCCTAAAACAGGAGGAGGGGGAGGATGATTGTGATTTTCTGTTAGTGTGTTGCCAGAGTAGCGTAGGTAATGCCAGATTTTCTGTTGTTAGGCTATCTTTTTATTGGTCCTTTGGCGAGGGGAAACAGGCTTTTCTTGGAGTTTTTTTGGGGGGGGTAGTTCTGCTTTGGAGGCTTCTGTACAACTCTATTGGAATATATGAGAGACAATAAGGAAATGAAGGAGACTCACTTCCACATCGTTCCTCAAATACTCCATTCTCTAGGAAGTCCACCACCTTCTTTCTTCCTTGCAGAGTCTCCCTATGCTTGCATTATATATACTCTGTTTAGAGATTTTTCGTTAAAAGAGGAGGACCGTCTAGGAATGGAGCTGCTCCATCTTGGCAGAATTGGAAATCCAAAGTCACTTTTAAACAATTGCTCATGGAAATGTAAGTTGCTGCAACTTTTTGGAAAGTGATGTGGAAATATCTATGACTATTAACAATACATACCCATCACTTTTTTTTTTCCTTTTTGTCTTTTTTACTGACTGGTAACGGGATCGCAACCCTTGGTGTCGCGCCCGTACCGGGGACTGGCAATGGGATCGCAACCCTCGGTGTTGCGCCCACACCGCGCTCAGCCAGTGAGTGGGAACCGGTCTCCACATGGGATCCGAACCCTCGGCGGGAGCGCCGCTGCGCTCGCAAGCGGCGCACTCTCTAGTGCGCCACTGGCCCGGCCCATACCCATCACTTTTAACAGAGCTATATTTGCTGTTTAGTTGCTAGGAATAAAAATATGAATCATTCAGGATACATGCATGAGATGTTCAACGCAGCATTATTTCTAGTGGGAATACCTGGTTAATATAGGTAATATGCACTGGTATTGAAATGCTTCAATGAATGATGATATAGCTATAATATAAATGATTCATTTGATTAGATTGGAGGAATGTTCATTATATATAGGTAAGTGAAAAGGTGGAAGGACAGAGATATATTAATTATGAAGATATTTTTGTAAAATAACAAAAATGGCAAAACTCTTCTATTTGCATGTATTCATATAAAAATTCATTAAAAAAAAGAAGCGCTTGGAGAAATAATACCAAATTGGATATATGAGGAAGGTAGGATAGTGAAATTATTTATCTTCATTCATTTGTATTTTTAGGCTGTAATAATAAGCATGTTTCAATCCTATAATTAAAAAAAGATGTAATGAAGGAGAAAAAAAAACCAAACTAAAATGTTTGCAATAAGTATCAGTGGTTTTGAAGGATTAAGGCAGTGAGAGTTCACATTTTTTTGAGACTTTCAGATTAAATTTGTTAATATAAGTTATTCTCAGTAACAAATAGGCAGCCAGTACAGATTCTGGAAACAGTTGGTGTTTGTTCCTTTGTGCTTTGCAGCCCAGGTACTAGTGTGCATATAAAATGTAAGGTTGAATATAAAGGTGTGCAAAAGAAAGCAGCCTTCCAGCTAGAGAGATGTTAAAATTCTCTGTGATGAGTTTATATGAAAACTTCCTTCCTTCCTTCCTTCCTTCCTTGTCCCTTGAAACTGCACTAGCAGCTGGAGTTCTGAGAAAATCACAATGCTGTCCATTTGTCTGAGAACCGAAGCCTCACATCAGGAGCCCACGATGACCTTTGCTACATTATGCAGATATTTTTGCTGCTTACCATCATCACCATTGGCTTTTTGTGGATTAGATTTTAGCACATTTTCTATGATGTCAGCTCACAAATCTATCTAGCATGAGACAGGCAGTGAAATTGAGCTGTCAGGATCAGATAAAAATGATACGATAGCTCCCAAATGACCACCTATTTCTTCAAATGGCTTTATACTCATATTGAATATGACAGGTGATAAAATAGGGCCTATATGTCTCTAGAAATGATAACCCTTTTAGAGGATGAATAGTCTTGTAAGTTCATTTTATTGGTTTGCTGTGAGCCTGAAATGTCAGTGCCTCCTGATAGATCAAGTTTTCCTAGAGTTTTCTTTTCCTTACCCATGGCATTGCTATTATAATATGGTAATCACTGAAATTTAAAAAATCTGCTTTGATTTAAAAAATTTTTTTAAAAAAGAAACATCTACTCAGGATAATTCATTAACTGTGTGGGAAAAAATCATTTTCTCTGCTTACATACACCATATAAAAGTCAATTCCAGATGGATTAAAGAATCATATACCAAAAAGAAACCATAAACAGCTGAAAGAAAATATCTTTAAAGATGGGTAAGGAAAGCTTTTCTGAGTAGAAAAGCAATGAAAAGAAACCATAAAAAGAAATACTGATAGTTTAGCTACATATAAATTAGAAACTTTTATATCCTCCCAAAATCATAAATAAAGTTTATATGCCAACACAATCTGTAAATTTTTGCATCATACGTAATAGGTAAGCTGTGTACTGTAGAGATTCATAATTATATGAACATTCAGCCTCATTAGTAATCAAAGAAATGTAAATTTAAAAAACCAAATACTGTTTCTATCCATCATATTGTCAACGTAAGGAAAAAACTGCCATTATATCCAAAGTGCAGACAGAGGGACAACTTTTTATCCAGTTGGTGAGGCTACCTTTTTTAGGGCATTTTTGTGATGTGTACCAGGAATCCCTATGATTTAGTAGTTTCACTATTAAAATAAATTCCAGTAACAGGTTTGTACTTTTCTAGGGTGTAAAGTACTTGCCAGATCTGCATCCTCAGTGCAGTTGCCTTTCCTTTGGTGCTTAGGTTCTTACTAACATTAGTTGTTAGACATGGCACAACCTAGAGACTCTTCAGAATATACCAGGATCTCGTTGCTTCATTTGCACTGTATAGCAGCAACGCAGTGTTCTCTTGGTAATCACAATCACTCACTCGAACCAGGAGAGTAACCCTCTTTGGTCCCCAGAATGATCTTCCACTTAATGGAATTGCTGTTGTGTCCTCTGGTGGAAATTTCTTCCTTGGAACCAATCCAGCAGAGTTCAAAGTCATGGAAACTGGAAGCAAAAATCACTATTGGATATAACAGAGAGGAGGTCACTCCCACTTCACCCCTTGATTCCTGGACCTGTGTGTTTTGACTATTGGAGAGACAACAGCATATATTTTGAAAGCTAATTCAAAACATATACTTCATGTTTTAAGATAGAACACAATTTTTCAGCATGTTGCTTCCTAGCTGTCAGCATAACTGAATTTTCCATAGGCATTTCTCCTTTCTGTTAAGCCAAGTGCTTCTGGGTGAAGGGGTACTTGCTAAGACCACTGAATTCCATGGGCTTGAGCCCATGACTATGCTTCTTTGGCTATTAATAAGTTCCTTGATTAGATGCATTATAATATTGATTACCATGATGGTAAATAAGGCATTTCTTAAGCTTACACTTAGTTATGCTGGCAGAAGCTTATGGACAGGGAAAGCAAATTCATATCCAGGATATGTATTTATTTTGGTGGGGATAGTTTGCTGCCCCTTTCATAAACCAACTTGTTACTAGGTGACTGGTTGGTTTCCACAGGAAATGGAACCACACTTGGAGCTCAGCATTGGTTTTTCTTGTTGGCTGGAGTGCCAGTATCCAGGTAATCACTGGTGAGGAACATTCCTTTTGCTGAGCCCATGAGTAGCCTCCATCTTTGCCACCTTGGCCCTTTTGTATGTGGGCCAATTGAGCAAGCCCTAGAGTGGCTGAAGAAAGAGTCTTGACTGACTTTTGCAGAACATGTCATCTTGTCTACCCAATTGAGAGCCTCCTCTGAAATGGATGCCCTTTAGTGAACATTCACATGTTATGCAAATGTCTTCATGCTTTGTGCCCATTCTGAGAGGTCTATCCACATACCTCTTTCCCAGAACTTCTTGTAACCAGTCTTCAAATCTTGTTCTATCTGAGTCCCTGACCATTGTACTAAGCTATTAGACAGTGCCCATGAAACGGTGGCCATGAAACAGCATGCATCTGTACTTCTAACCATAATCTCAATTGAAACACAGTGTACAACAAAATGTATTGTTTGAGGTTATGCTCATTGGGAGGATGTCCTCTTCAGGGACACTTCTGATTAGGTTTGTGATGCAGCAGTTTAGGTGCTAGACTATTGTATTGAACCATTTACTAACTCAGCTCAGTGCTTTTTTTTGTCAGTCAACTGATCATAAATAATTTTTTTTTTCTTGTTGGCCAGTTTAGGGATCAAACCCTGATCCTTGGCGTTATCAGCACTGTGCTCTAATCAAACAAGTTAACAAGCCAGCCCATAAACAATTCTTTTTTTTTTTTTTCCTTTTTGTCTTTTTTCGTGTCCGGCAACGGATCGCAACCCTCAGTGTCGCGCCCGTACTGGACTGGGACCGGCAATGGGATCGCAACCCTCGGCATCGCGCCTGCACCTCGCTCAGCCAGTGAGTGGGAACCGGTCTGTATGTGGGATCCGAACCCTCGGCGGGAGCGCCACCGCACTCCGCTCAGCCAGTGAGCGGGAACCGGTCTGTATGTGGGATCCGAACCCTCGGCGGGAGCGCCACCGCACTCCGCTCAGCCAGTGAGCGGGAACCGGTCTGTATGTGGGATCCGAACCCTCGGCGGGAGCGCCACCGCACTCCGCTCAGCCAGTGAGCGGGAACCGGTCTGTATGTGGGATCCGAACCCTCGGCGGGAGCGCCACCGCACTCCGCTCAGCCAGTGAGCGGGAACCGGTCTGTATGTGGGATCCGAACCCTCGGCGGGAGCGCCACCGCACTCCGCTCAGCCAGTGAGCGGGAACCGGTCTGTATGTGGGATCCGAACCCTCGGCGGGAGCGCCACCGCACTCCGCTCAGCCAGTGAGCGGGAACCGGTCTGTATGTGGGATCCGAACCCTCGGCGGGAGCGCCACCGCACTCCGCTCAGCCAGTGAGCGGGAACCGGTCTGTATGTGGGATCCGAACCCTCGGCGGGAGCGCCGCCGCACTTCCCAAGCGGCGCACTGTAGCAGTGCGCCACCAGGCCGGCCCCAGCACAAACAATTCTTAATCAGGATTGAGTAGAGGCAGTGCAGAGGAATATGTATTGAAGGAATTGGAGCAACTGTTATTAGTCTGTTTCTCTTGCTTATAACAGAATACCTGAAACTGGGTAATGTATAAAGAAATAAAAGTTATTTCTTACAGTTTTGGAGGTGGGGAGTCCAAAGTCAGGGAACACATCTGGTGAGGGCCTTGTTCTTGATGGTGACTCTGTAGTGATGCAGGGTATCACATGGTGAATGACACGAGCAAGAGAGAGCTAACCTCCTCACTTGCTCTCCTTTTAAAGTCATCAGACCATGCCCATTACTCCATGAATGGATCAATCCATTCAAAGGGCATAGTGCTCACAGTCTTTTTTCTTTTTTGGTGGCTGGTGGTATGGGGATCCGAACCCATGACCTTGGTGTTATAAGGCTGTGCTCTAACCAAACCGAGCTAACTGGCCAGCCTAGTCCTCACAATGTAATCACCTCTTAAAGGTGCCACCTTTCAATTAGGATTTTCCACCTTCTTAATACTATTACAATGGAGATTAAGTTTCCAATACATGAACCTGTGGGTGACACATTTAACCCATAGCAGTGACCTATTCATGCAATTTACTATTATATTCTGGACCTTTTCAAGGTCAATCTCTTATGTTGATCAACCCACTTGAGGATGGGTTACCACTGTGCATGGCCAACCTAGTGGCTTGGTGAGTAAGGTTAATGACAGATAACTCACATCATGTGATCATCTGATGTCAGTAGTCACGTGTTCATTCTCTACTGGGAGGTGTTTCTCAGAAAGAATAATAGTCCACAGACAAGAATGGGGCTTTGCTCTAAACCCCCAGATGTCTATGACATGATTCACTTATTGTTGCTTCCCTGGGGCTTTATTTGCCAGAGACACTCAGAGTAGTACTAGATATGCTAGGTCATAAGGCCCTATTGGCAGAGCAGCTTGTATTGCAACTTGGAATTGCTGCAGAGTCTTTACTCAGTACAGCTCCATTCGAAACCAGCAAGTGTGTGTTTCTCAGAAAATGAGTGAGAGGAATACATTCAGAGGTGGTATGTATTGCCTTCTGAATTCACAAAAACCCACCAATCATTATGCCTCTTTTTTGGTCTTAATCAGTAGAAGGTATAACTTGTCTTTGATTTGGGGGGATGTCCCAATGTGCATTAGACCATTGAGCCCCAGAAACTTCACTGAGGTGGTAGGCTCCTGAGTTTTTATGGGATTTATTGCTCTCTCATGTGTCTTACTAAGCCAACTAAAGTACTTGCTGTCCACTGTTCCTCAGGTTCAGTCAGCTTAAAGTCATCAAAATCATGTACAAGTGTAATGATTGGTGGCATGTCAAGGTGATCCAGATCTTTGCAGACTGTTTCATGGCCAAGAGCAGGAGAGTTGGCATATCTCTGAGAGAAGACAGTGAACATGAATTGATGAGTAAAAGAAAACACATGCTGGTGGTTCTTCCAAATTGGTCCAGAGAAAACAGCCTTTGCCAGGTCAATAGCAATTAAGATGCTAGGGCTGTGTTGATTTGCTCAGGTAGAGATATTACATCTGAAATTGCAGGTGCAATTGCAGTCACAACGTGCTTATATTTTGGATAATCCACTGTCACTCTTCAAGATCTATCACTGTCATTTTCCAAGATTAGACAATTTAAATGGGGATGTAATAAATATGAGCATACTTCAAAAAGTTTGTGGAAAAATAGACTTAAAAGTTGATGTGAATCTTTCCATGAACTTTTTGAAGTGCCTTTGTGTTATCACCTCTGTACCATTCAAGTTTTTGTTGTTGGTACTAATTTTTATGATTTCATTTTCTATTGATATGGCCTACTATCTTGGTGGAGAGGGGACATTCCTGACTTGATTTGTTACTTTTTATCATACTGGCCCTCACTCTCATAGGTCAGATAGCCAATGTATGGATTCCGCTAGTTGCTAAGTATGTCTGTTCCAGTTACATGTTTAGGTAGTAGAGAAATAATTACAGAGTAGGTCCATAGATGCGCTGGGGTCACTGTAATTTAAATTTGGGCCCAAACTCTATTTGTCACCTGGCCACTATAAGCTGAGAGACAATAGCTTTATTTACAAATAGAGGCATTAAATTGGCTGTTGAGTTTGCTTGAGGATTCTGGCAGGGAGATCGAACGGAAGAAAAATTTATCCCATATTTAAAGTACAAATTGTTCTTGCATGGGGGAAAACAGCAGTTGTAAGTTAAAGAACATGTAATAGACAGATAAAGTGGGTATAGAGTGGAGTGAAGCAAAGAAAAGTGTGGGACTTTGATTTCCTGTAAACAGTGTATGGCCACAGCAAGGAACTGGTTGTGAAGTTATCCAAGCGAGATGGATAATTTACGTTTTGTTCTAGTAGCACACCTCATGGGAAGACCTGCAGTAGAAATAGACAGTGTAGTCATCCACTAATGGGCACATAGAGCTCAGTTAGAACTCAGTGGGCGTAAGGGTATCCCAGGGGAATGGGGACAGGAGGAGCAGGGTTGATGGTATCTTCAAGGAGGATTAAATTAAAACAAGGAGTGTGAGGTATCCATTTCTAAAACTCATATAGTTACCTTCCTACTATGTAAATGTGTCATTGTCTCAATAATAGACTATTGGAATCTTCTACTCATACCATTTTCGAGGCAGTCACTTCTTTTCTCTTGTGTTCCTTTCTGTTTCTCCTCTTTACTTGCACACTTGTAACTCCTAATTGCCCATCTGGCTTCTATTCTTTCTCATCCATTAGCTGTGACACTATCAGATTAATATTCTTCAAATGCCACTTCATGAAGTCATCCCTTGGCTTTAAAAATTTCCTTCCTGCAATCTCCCTGTAATTCTCACTCTTTAGTTAGCATGGCCTTTGTGCCAGGTTTGCTGGCATTCAATTCCTTTAAATTTTTTTTCACAGGGTTGAAAAACTCACCTCCTTTTATCAGCCCTTAAGTCTAAACTTGTCTTGTTCTTCTGCCATTCAGGGCTTGGGTTGCTGCTAGAGTTCTACCTACTCCCCAGGCAAGTTTTTCCTTTGTGTGTGCTTGGGCTTTGCATCAATCTACTTAAGTTGTACCATTTCCTTTAAGAAATTCTTCAAAGGTTCTGGCTGTGAATGTTACAATTTCCTGTTTTTAGGGCTAATGTGGTTTCCAGTGGGAATATGTAAAAAGGAGAAGTAAAATGGTTGGGTTCAACTTGCTGACTTGAACTGGAATTTGCCTTTGTAGTTCCTAGTAGGAACTTTACATTCTTTGCTTTCTTCCCACATCAGTCTTTTTGCTAGTTCTCACTTTTTTGCTTCATCCCAGGTACTCATTTTTTCCCTTTCATTACTGTCCTCAGGTGATTTCATCTTATCTGGTGGCTTCAAACACCACCTATACTCAAAAACACTCAGTAGCGCTCTTTATCCAGTTACTCAAGCCCCATCTCTGAGTAATTCATATTATTTTCTTTCCAGCACTCACTCCACCTCCAAAAGATGTCCACCCCATCCCTCCCACCGACTTTATCTACTACTTTCTATCTAGACTGCCCCCACCAAGCCAGCAGCATCTTTTCTTGGCTGTGACACTGGCCTCCTAACTGGCCTCCCTGCTCGTAGGCTTGTTTCCCCCCAATAGTTTACTTTCTATACAAAAGCTAGAATAATCTGATGAAAACATCTTGTATTTAGTTGAATTTAAGGCCATCTGATTATATGAAAGCCTAATTTTTCAGTGAAAGGTCCAAAAAAGACTCTTTATTGGGGGGTGGGGGGACCATGGTGAATATGTAAATTTTTTAGGAATTTGATGAAATGGACAAATATCCACCTCTAACTTTAAATATTTAACTTATTACTGTGGTTAAACATATGTATTTACAATTACATATTAAAAATAATGTACTGATTTGGAAATTTTTTTTTATAGTCTTACATTTCATAAAATTTATTTCAATACTCCACGTAAATCTTTTTATTTATTTATTTATATGTTTTTTAAAAATTTAAATTTTATTTTAATTTATCAATATACAATACAGTTGATTTTCGTGTCCCTTTACTAGTTCCTCCTTTTCCCTCCTCCGTCTCTTCACTCCCCGTATCAACATCATATCTATTCACTTGTCTTAACAAAACCAAGGAACTGTTATAATTGTTATGTCTTCTTCCCCACCCACCATTCATTTGTATATTTATTTATTTATTTTTATTAGCTCCCATAAATAACACACAGATCTTTTTTTTTTTGTCTTTTGTCTTTTTTCCGTGTCCGGCAACGGATCGCAACCCTCAGTGTTGCCCCCGTACTGGACCGGGGACCGGCAATGGGATCGCAAGCCTCGGCGTTGCTCCCGCGCCTCGCTCAGCCAGTGAGCGGGAACCGGTCTGTATGTGGGATCCGAACCCTCGGGCGGGAGCGCCGTCACGCTTCCCAAGCAGCGCACTATCCAGTGCGCCACTNCAGCCAGTGAGCGGGAACCGGTCTGTATGTGGGATCCGAACCCTCGGGTGGGAGCGCCGTCACGCTTCCCAAGCAGCGCACTATCCAGTGCGCCACTGGGCCGGCCCTAACACACAGATCTTTTTAAACTGCTTTATTGAAGTGTCATCACAACATATTTGACATTGGTTCCTTGAGTTTCTTCTGCATCATCTGACAAGGTATTCTAGACTATGTCATCTTCTGTTACATTCTGTTACATTTAAATGATTTTAGAGACAGCCCTTTTTGCACCCATGTATGATATAACTAAAAATTTTATCTGAACCGAAAGTTCTTATATAATAGTAGACGGTCATCTTAGGCATTTTTTCTGTGTTCATTTGTAACCTACGTAATTTGATGTGATTATGTATTAAGAGAGTATATATAGTATCTTATTCAGCACTTTTCATTTTTGTTTTATTTATAGTGGGAACGTCTGTCTGAATAATCTAACTAACTATTAGTTTACGAGAAACTACTATTTCATTGTCTTCCTTCTTAAAGTACTTTCTTACTTGGCACCCAGGGCACTTTTTTTTTTTCATCCTTCACTAGTTACACTTTCTCATTTTCTTTTGCTGGTCCTTCCTCGTCATCCCAGCCTCTGTGTTAGTTCAATGGCTCAGTCACCGGGCATTCACTCCTGAAGTGATCTCATTTAATTTAATGGCCTTAAATACCATCCAGCCATGGCTTACTCTTAGATTAATGTTATCAGCCCAGACATTACCTCTGAATTCAGACTTGAATATCAACATGATATCTATTCTTTGATGTCTAATAATGATTTTTCTACCACATCTAAATGGCAGCTTTGTTCTTGTTGTTAACTGCATGGAGTTATTCTTGACTGCTCTCACATCCAATCAACAGCAGATCTAATTATTTGTACCTTAAAAGGATATCCAGAATCTCGTCAATTCACACCATTTTCATGCTACCACTCCAGCCACAGCCACGCCACCATAACTTCTCATCTGAAGTATTACAGTTCCCTCTTAACTGGTCTTCCATCTTACATTACGACAGTATCCAGAGTGGTACTTTTAACCCACAAATCGGATCATTGAGAATAAAATTCAAGGCCTACAAAGCCATATGTGGTCTGGAGACTGGTTTCCTCTCTGAAGTTTTCTTACGCTGCATTTAAGCCACACACATACATATCAAGCGTGTGCCTGTCTTTGGGGTGTTGCATGTGCCTTTCAACTGCCTGGTTTCCACATTGCTTGCTTCTTCACTCCTTCTGGTCTCTGCTTAAAGGCATCCTGTCAGAGAGGTTTTCTCTGACAAGTGACTAGTTGCCTTACTCTTCTTTAATTTTCTCCATAGGACTTACGACCACATAAACAAATTTCTAGTTAGTTATTATTATTATTTTTTCCATTAAATTTTTATTTTGTCAATATACAATGTATATGATTATTATGGCCCATCACCAACACCTCCCTCCCTCCTCCCTCTCTCCCCTCCATCCCAAGAATGTCCTTTCCGTTTGCTTGTTGTAACAACTTCAAAAAGGTATAGTTGTTATATCTTCTTCCCCCCCGCCCCTGGTTTTTTTTGTGTGTGTATGTGGCTGAATTAATTTGTTTATTTTTTAGCTCCCACCAATGAGTGAGAACATGTGGTATTTCTTTTTCTCTGCCTGACTCGTTTCACTCAATATTATTCTCTCAAGGTCCATCCATGTTGTTGCAAATGGCAGTATAACACCAACTATGACTTTCTCAAGAAAGTCAGTCA
>NW_007728688.1:189982-191175 GCF_000696425.1 Galeopterus variegatus | reverse complement strand
TTGTCATTCATTTCAAGGGCTTCTTGTTCTATAGGATCTAGAGTTTGAGCTTTATTAACTTTTGGTGGTGTACTTTCTTGGTTTTTTGCATTTCTGGTATCTTTTTTTAGATGTTTACTCATTTTGGCAGGGAGTTTCACTGTTTACAGGTTTGACCCTCTGGCTAACTAAGGTATGGCTGTGTTTGTCAATTTGGTTTGCCTACTCTGTGACTGCTCAGATGGCCCTTAGTGTTCTATATGTGTGTTTGCCTCGGGACTTGGGCCTTACCGGGAAGTTTCTTCTCTGGTCAGCTCTGGGAGTTCTCCCTGATCCTTGCGTTCTGGCCCTGGCAGCTGGATCCTGTCCTGCCGGCCCAACAGGGTGTGTGAGATCTTTAAGTCTCTGTCTCGCTATCTGGACGTTTCCCCTCTCTGTGTGGACACGATGCGGCCTCCCGGCGGGTGCATCTTTTTTTCCGAGATTACTCCTCCTTTGCTGGACCCCTCCCCTCTCTGTGCCCTCAGTATAGGGCTGGGGCGTGTCTTCTGCAATCCTCCTCTCTCTGCCCCGCCCGGCCCCGAAGGGGTCTCAGGCCTCCGCCACGGACACTGTGGGCGTTCCTGCGGCCCTGGTCAAGGTCCTCTCTGGGCCTCCCACCTTCCCCCCGGTATTGCGGCCCCCTGTGTGGTTGAGTTATGTCCCACACCCGGGCGTGAGCCCCCCGGGGGAGGATCCCACAGCACACAGTTCGTCTTTGAATCCCCCCGGCGTGAGCCGGCTCGGCACCCTTAGGCCAGCTCTCTGGCAGGATCACGCGGGCTTGGGGGCACCCCGGTCACCCCTCTCCCAACCAGAAATCAGTCTGGGATATTTCTGAACTGAAGGCCACAGAGATGGCATCTGCCTCCAGGAAGCAGGGAGTTTACCTGGGGCCGAGGCCCCAGGTGTGGTGGAGTGACAGTCTGGCCGGGATCCTCTTCCCTTTTCTTCCCGACGCTGGCCCGGGGCTCCCCACGCCACCAGCCCCGCCAGAGATCCGCGGGAGGAGTGGGATTGGTGGCCGCTCCACAGGCCCCGGGGGGCCCCGCGCTGAGGCACACAAGTGGCACGGCTCAGTGAGGAGCTGCGCCAGGCGAAGATGGCTGGCTTGCACAATCTGAGCCGGCCGGCTCCGCCCTCCCCGGAGAAAATGGAGGCAGTGCTGCTGAAGG